>NW_020664563.1:6986220-7063679 GCF_002925995.2 Terrapene triunguis | reverse complement strand
CACTTTGATAGTAGCTGGCAGTCTCCTGGCTATTCTTCTCAAGGCCAAACCTTCATGAGTTGCCTCTTTATGACACAGGATCCAGCATCAGCACAGTCATTAAGCATAAGCTTCCTGGATACACTTCCCAAAGAGACTCCTGACAGTAAGAGGAGCAAGATACAAAGTGATCACTGGTGTCTCATAGGCAGGCAAATGGAAAATTGGATAACAGGGCTAATGGGAAGCGGAGACAAGTAATAGCTGTGGTGAGGGAGTCCGGGGTGACACAGCTTTTTATAGGCTGCTCACTGCTCAGTTCCATGGTCTGCAAACGCCTGGCTGCTCCCCGCCTTACAATAGCCAGGTCTGTCTAAGGGACTTATGACCCTATTAATGTAGTAGGGGAGCACCTCGCAATCAGTAATCTCAAGCCATGCCTGGGAGGTAGGGAAGTGCTATTAACCCCATTTTTACAGTTGGGAAACAGAGAAACTTGTCCAAGGTCAAGCAGGGAGACCACTGCAGAGCAGGGATTTGACCCATTAAGTCCTCAGCTAGTGCCCGAGCCGCGCTGCTACGAGAGTAAAGATGCGACTATGCAGCCAGAAGAGACACTCACCTGGAAGCCCGGGAACATTGTCAAGGGCGTGGCACTCCCCAAAGATGCCCGTTCCATCGGGGACTGCCTGAGGATGCCCAGGACGCAGCGTGCTGACAGACACGTCCCTCCAGCCCGCAGGGGGGACGAGGTGTTCCATTGCAAAGGAGCCCAGTGGCAACGCCCCCTGGTGGAGAAGAGGGCATTTCACCCAAAAGAGTGCTGCTGTGCAGGGGAACGGACACTCCATACAAAAGCCGCCCTGGGCCAAGTGCATTGGGCATGCCACTAGGGTTGCCAACTTTCTAATTGCACAAAACTGAACACCTCTGCCCTGCCCGTTCTCTGAGGACCTGCCCCCTGCTTGCTCCATCCCCCCTTCCTCCCTCACTTTCACCAGAGTGGGGCAGGGGTTTGGGGTAAGGGGGGGGTAAGGGCTCTAGCTGGAGATGCAGGCTCTGGGATGGGGTCAGGGCTGAGGGGTTCAGAGTGCAGGAGGGGGCTCCAGGCTGGGGCCGAGGGGTTTGGAGTGTGGGAGGGGGGTGGACTCCAGCTGGGGGTGTGGGATCTGGTGAGGGGCCAGGGATGAGAGGTTTGGGATGCAGGAAGGGACTGCAGGATGAGGCAGGAGGCTGGGGTGTGGGAAGGGGTTTGAGGTGCAGCATCCCGGTGGCACTTACTGCAGCTCCCAGGAAGCAGCCGCCAGGTCCCTGAGGTCCTAGGCGCACGGCTAGCAGGGAGGCTCCACGGACTGCCCTTGCGCCTGCAGGTGCTGCCCCTGCAGCTCCCATTGGTCACAATTCCTGGCCAATGGGAGCTGCGGAGCCAGCCCTCAGGGTGGGAACAGCACATGGAGCCTCCCTGGCCACCCATGCACCTAGGAGCCACAGGGACCTTGCAGCTGCTTCCGGGAGCCAGGGCACCTGCCTTAGCTCCAGCCCCCGCTGCGCTGCCGATCGGACTTTTCATGGCCCAGTCGGCGGTGCCGACGGGACTGAAGCTGGCAGGGTCCTTTTTTGACCGGGCATTCCAGTTGAAAAGAGGACACCTGGCAACCCTAAGTGCCACTCAAAAGCTCCTTCTGCTGGGGCAAGGTGACTCTGCAGTCCCAAGAACCTTACTGCCATGGGGACCACAGAAGAGCAGGCAGGAAAAGAGGGAGAGCTCCTGAGGTGACTGGATTATTGAGAGGGCTTGAGTTCAAAGATACCTGGTGTTCTATGGGAGCTGCTGGGGCCTTTGTAACCATAGATGAACTACAGTAGAACCTCAGAGTTACGAACACCAGAGTTACAAACTGACCAGTCAACCACATGCTTCATTTGGAAGCAGAAGTACACAATCATGCAGCTGCAGAACCAAAAATTAATAAAAATTTAAAAAAAAGCAAATACAATACAGTACTGTGTTAAACAGAAACTATTAGAAAAATAAAGGGAAAGTTTAAACAGAAAGATTTGACAAGGTACGGAAACTTTCTTTGCTTGTTTCATTTAAATTAAGATAGTTAAAAGCAGCGTTTTTCTTTTGCATAGTAAAATTTCAAAGCTGTATTAAGTCAATGTTCAGTTGTAAACTTTTGAAAGAACAACCATAACATTTGTTCAGAGTTACGAACAACCTCCATTCCCAGGATGTTTGTAATTCTGAGGTTATTGTGTTTACAAAAAAGGAGCGGCGGAAACTATGCACTGTGAAAACCTACAGTAGGCACAATGCACCTGGTGTGATGTGTCGTCAGACTCAGACCAGGTTCCTCAGATGTTTGCTAAGGCTACAAACTTCGAGCCAGCCTGAGCACATGGACGATTTCAGCACAAGGCCTGGTGAAACGCGATGCTTTTGAGGGAACTTTGCTGGGGTGCGGATGTGTGTGTGGGGGGAGAGTTTGCTGGGGTGGGGGGTAGGTTCCATTTGGCCCAAAAGCACAAGGGGAAGGAGCAAGTGCATCAGGTTAGGTGTCTAGGGCTAGGCAATGATTAGTGCTTTTCATCCAGAGGCCTCCACGCACATCACAGAGATCAGTATCTTTAGCTGTGTTTACAGATGGGGAAACTGAGGCACAAGGAGGCTCACCCAGCATTGGTGCTGAGAATAAAATCCAGGTCTCCCAGTTGCTAGTTCAGGACACCATACTGCACCACAATGCCTCTGTGGGGCACTTTAATACTCCTCCCCTCAAGACTGGAGAGGTGTTAACTAGCCACTTCATCTTGAATGGTTTCCTGAAATAAGTGTTAATTACTTATGCTAAACAATCTGTTCTACCTGGTATTTAGCTGTGACACTGAGTTCGTTTCCCAGACCTGATGAAGAGCTCTGCGTAAGCCTGAAAGCTTGTCTCTCTTCCCAACAAAACTTGGTCCAATGAAAGATATTCCACCACTCACCTTGTCTCTCTAATATCCTGGGACCAACATGGCAGCTACCCACATGACATACACCCTTTTATGACAGCACTGGGGTCAAGTCCCACCGGAAGGGCAAATCTGGAGAAGCTCGGACTCCCATTGCCAGTGCTGTGTCTGACTGGGGATTTAAAAGGCTTCGTTCGCTAGGGCTGCCGATCTGGCAACTTCCCGCCCCCCACCTTAAAATTCACTTAAGAAATCAAGAGGAATACAAACGAAAGCAAGCGAGACCTCAACTTTAAATAAAGTCCCTAATTTGTGTGGAAGTCAGTCCTGGGCCCTGCTGCTCACAAAGAGGCTGATGGAATGAAAGGTGAACTGAAGCTTCATGCATGGCGAAAGGTTGCTTTGGTTGTTTCTGAAATTGACCTGTCTCCCATCGTTGGCCAGACAGGGATCTGATGCCTTCAGAGCAGCAAAGCCCAGGGAAAGATGTCAACAGGCAGAGAGATGTGGATGCTGCCTAATTTCACATGACTGTCTTGTGGTTGCCTGAAGCCAGCCCTGGATACAGCTTTGAAAAGACTTTGTAACCTTCTGAGATAGACTATGTACTGCAAAGCAAAGCAAATGGTATGTAACCCTTCTGCCCATCTAAGTTGGCAGCAACAAGGGCCGGGTTCTGTATCTAGGGGTTCCGTTTCAATAACACAATGCAAAACCGGCTCGAGCCCCCACCCAGTGACCTGGGACAATTACATACCACCCCCCTGGGTACCTCTAAGAGGCAATACTTCCCCTCTCGCAAGCACGGAGTCTGAGTGTAGCAGAAAATGTTTAATAACATGAGGTAAACGACATCAGCATAAAATTGGAAAAACACCACAAACAGGATTCATAACACAAACCATGAGCAAAACCCACCCCAGCAAATTGGGCTGTGTCCTTTCCCTTTGGTTTTTTGAATCCAGCAACCCAAAAATCACCCAGAGTCCCCAAAGTCCAACAGCCCCAAAGTCTCTTGGGTCCAGCAACCACCCAAAGTCCCAAAAGTCCAACAACCCCCAAAGTCTCTGTCCCTGGTCAGTGCAGCCCCAGAGTAAAAGGGGGGGGGGCATGCAGGGTGTTAAGGGGCACCTTACGTGATCCGAGGCTGGCCAGCCGTCTGTTTCTCCGTGGGGGTTCCGCCGCAGCCCTCCCCACAAGCCAGTCCACTTTCCTGCCACCCCACGAACTGCTCCGCTCTACAAGCTGCTCCGCTCCGCTCACCGACCTGTGAGCCGTTCCAGCCGCCCCCGCAAACAGCCCCGCTCGCCGTTCCTTGGGTCACTCCAACCGGCCCCGCAAGGCTCCACGCCGCTCGCTGCTCCTCCAGTCGTCCCCACAAATTGCTCCGCCAGCTGCTGAGCAATATAGCTTCAGGCTCCCCCACTAGTTAACACAGCACTCAGTGATCTCAGCTCTTAATAACATTAGCTCTTTTGTGATTTCAGCTCTTAGCGCCCCAGTGCTGGTGCACCATTAGCCCAAAGTGAATTCAGCTCAGCAGCCTGTAACTAGACTCCTAAGGGAATCAAAGTTAGCTCTGACATTCAACAGTGGAGAGAGGAGGCGGTGCAATTGGTGTTTCAAACCCTCAGAGGGGGCCCATACCATCAGATACAAATACCTGTCCCCATCCTCTCTCAATTCACTGGGTTTTGTAACCCATGCCCCTTGTCAAGCAAGTGCTACTTAGGTAATGGTGAAGGACTCACTCAGTCCTTCTGTCATACAACAGTTCCACTGGCCTTGATTCACAGAATCAGGGTAACAAAACTTTATTCTTCCTGCCCCAATAATAGAGAAACTGGGGATCCCACACCAGCCAAAGTAACCACTTTCAGTTGCTGTGTTTCATGCCAGGCGAGTGGGTGTGCCTATGCAAACAAGATCAGCCCCTGGAGTTCTTTTCCACACTCGCCATAATTCACCACCAGATGTCAGGGTAGACTCATCCTGACTCTGCTTACAGGTAAATAAATCAAGGGCAACAGCCAGCTCTGTCAGGGGAGCTCAACACTGCAGCAGCCTCAGAGTGCACAGCCCCAAGGAAAGGGAACACCTGGAATTAATAGGGTTATATTGCCAGCATGAAGGAAAGTTCATTAAAAATAGTTCTTCCTACCAGCCCCAGCATGCACCTTTGGCCTGCTCTTGCTATACACTCTCAACCAGCACTTCTTGTACCCTAGAGTTGGCACCAAATGGCCCTTCCCATATTTGGGAGCCAGCATAATCGCCCGTCTACTTGCTTTGATGCCTCTGAGCTGATAGTTGCAGGACAGGATGCCCAGATGCCTAAGATCTGGCTTCTTGGGCAGATACTTCCATGTCATATTGGAAAGCTGGCTCCCTTGGACAGAAACTCTCCCTGTTTGTCAACAGCTGTGACCCTCAGCTGGACGGCCCCTGCCATGTCCAAGGGCTGGTGCCCTTCTCTAGCTTAAGTGTGCTTTTTGCAAGCATCTGTGCCAGTAAAACTCCAAGTGCATAAATGCCTCTGACACCCAAAAGGGATGCAAATACATTCAAAGCCAATTCACTGCAAAATGCTCTTTGCAGTCAGTTGTTTCCTCTATTCACCCAGCTCTGTTAATAAATAGACTACAGCTAGTTGGGAATTTTCCAAGAAAACTTTTTTTCAATCAGAAAATGTCAACGTGCCGAAACGGAACCGGTTCATGAGAAAGGGTCAGTTTCAACAAGTCTCCTGAATTGAAAAATGTTGGGGTGGGGATGGGGGAGAATTGAAATGGTCTAAACATCCATTTTGACAGTTTCCAAACAAAAAGGTTCATCTCCTGATTCAAAGCGACTTTCTTTCAAAATTTTAGTTAACATTTTTAAAAGATCAAAATTGAAGAGAAATGTTTCAAAATGAAATGTGTCAGTTGACCTGATCTGAAATACGAACCAATCATCTGAAAAGTAACATTTTGTGAGATTTTGACATTTCACCCCATTTTGGGATGGGATTTAATTTTGAATTCTTGAAAATTTCCCATCACAGGATGGGAAAACCATTCACCACCTAGCTCTATAAATAACCACTCGCCCACCCAGTGCTGCTGTATCCTTGATGATCTTCCTCAACCCCCCTCCCCAACATGTGCCATCATCACCCCGACCACCAGACAGGCAAAGAGTTTGTCTGATCATCCATAAGGTACTAAAGGGCCTCAGTCTGAACAAGGCTGCAGGATCTAGCCCATTGTTCTTCCCAGCCCGATAGATGCCCAACAAATGGGATGGAAAACTCATCCGGGGGTGGGTGGGGTGATAGCACAAACTCAAGAGAACAGCAGAGAAAGGTCCTCGAGGGGGTGAGCAAGTCACTACAGGACAGGCAGTGTCAGAAATTCTGTTTGGGTTGTACAGGCACAAAGGTAGCGGATTCCCTTTGGCACTCCGAATGGGTGAGTGCCCCAGGACCTCCTCTCCAGCCTAATGGAGCTGCTGTTCACGACTTGACCACAAGATGGAGGCTTCTGCATGTAGACCTGGGAATCTTTGCAGGTTGAGGAAAGCACAATGATTTCTATTCGGGGTTTATAGATGGGGAGTGGGAAAAGATCCCATAGGGAAGGGAACACAGAGGGTAAGCAGCTGGCCATTAGCCCATTAGATTATGCTGGATTTGACAGTGAAGCTCAAAGCGCTTTACAAAGACTGTTGGAGTAGCCTCACCACCTCCTTTGCGAGTAAGGTTGCCGTAGACAGAGAAGTCCCTGGGCTACTCATGCCAAATGCTATGCTGGCCTCTGGAGCAGCCAGGAGGGGCAACGCTGGTGTAAAACACAGAGTCTGGGCCAAAACATCAAGCGATCCCTTTCTGCCATATGGTAAAGTCTATTGCTGTTATTCAGAAATGTAATCAGCAATGGACAGTTAGACAATATTCTACACCCTTCATTGTCCACCCCCACTCCCATCGAAACTCACACTGGATGTCTATGGGAATTAGGCACTTGACTGCTATTTGTGCCTTTGGAAGTCTGTCCTTTAAGAAGAACTCGTTGAAGAGCTTCTGGCGAAAGCTTCTGGCTGGAAAATATGGTTTTATTGAAAGCAAAACTTCCCATGGGGAAAGTGTCAATTTTGGCAAAAGAGTTGATTTTTGCATCAGAAAGATTGAAAAGAAAGTTTTGGTTCCGAATTGATGTTTTCTCTTCAAAACATAATTTTAAGTCAAAACGCTGACGCACAATGCAGTGTTTAGTTTCCAATCAGCATTCTTAAAACATTCCAAAAGGTTTCATTTTAAAATTTCTGAACTGAAATTTCAGAATGTTTCATTCCATGAAATGTTTTTGATATTTCAACTTTATGTTGCATTTCAGGACAAAAAACAAATGATGAAAGAAAATCAGAATTTCCTTGGGCGGTGGAAATTCTATTCTCTAAGCAGCTCCTTTTAGTTATGTGAATGTACAAAAAAATAATGTCCACTTGTCCACCAGAAAAATCAATTAAGATGCTTTTGGCTAATAGGAACTTAAAGTTGGATGTGTTTTGTAAGATCAGATTTGCCACAGCCTTAGAGTACAGTATTTGTTTTTTCTATTGTTAATAGTCCCAATGTGCGAGGTGCACATAGTGAGAGACAGTCTCTGTCCCAAAGAGCTTATAATCTAAACCATACAGAGAAAGAGAGGGAAACAGAAGTGATACAACCTTCCATACGCCAGTGGCAGAGAAGGAATTAGAATCTATGACTCCTGGGTCCTAGTCTGTGTCCTGGAAATTCACCCATAGTTAAAACTGATTGGAAATTTTTAATTGAAAAAAATTGTCCAAAAATTGATGTTTCAACAAACAACTGAATTTTTCCCACAAACTCAGATTGATTTTGAGCTATTTCCCATGACAACAAATGTTTTCTTTAAGGTTTGCTTGAGAACATTTTGGAATACAGGCAAAATTTTCCCAAAATGAATTTTTCAGAACAATTATTTTAAAATCTCTTTGCTGGAAATCTTGAAATTATTTGTTTCAGAGCAAAACAAAACATTAACATTTCCTGCAAAAACAGAAAGTCCAAGTTTTGATGGCTCTATCTGCATTATGGTGTGGTGAAGAAATCCAGTTCAGATATAAAGAAGTTACATAGCTGAAAATGATGAAAATTATGTACAACAACCCCATAGACTTTAAGGCCAGAAGGGCCCATCATGATCATCTAGTCTGACCTCCTGCACTTCACAGGCTACAGACCCTTACCCACCCACTCCGGTAATAGATCCCTGACTTCTGGCTGAGTTACGGAAGTCCTCAAATCATGATTTAAAGACAGCGACGGGCCCGTTCATTATTTGCAATTGTTTAATCACTCTTTTTTTTTAAATAAAGGGAACATATTCTTTTTCACAGACCCAAAAGCAGTGTTAGTAAAAACTTTCTGAAACAGACAGCAATGCAGCTCATTGCTGAGACAGACAGACCTATATAGCTCAAGGTTCAGCCAATCACACTGAGAGACGTGCAGAGAGACAGAAAACCCAACTCAAAGCCGAGAGAGAAGGCAAGCTAAACAAACCTAGCTCAAAGTCAAGGAAGGCAAACAGACACAGATCAACGTTAACACAGACAGACTGGGGGACAACGCTGCGACAGACAGACCCAGCCCGATCCTGCTTTCCTGTCCAAATCTCTCCTTTGCCGTCTGCTACCCTGTCTTCATGTGTGTCTCACGTTGGGTAAAAGGCTGTCATGACTTTGTGGCTGAGGTGATTAATTAGCAGCGTTGCGGTGTTGGGGAACATGTGTCGGACTCCACATCTGCCCCATGACAGCAGGGCTCAAGAAGCGAAGTGTCATCCCTTCCCTCTCACCTCCTTCCAGATCTAATCGGCTGTGACATATGTGCCAGCTGTTTGGAGAGGCAAACGCAGGCATCTTCCAAATGTGGGAATATGCCCAGGAAATGGCCGCAGTCCTCCAAGTCCAGGTCAGAGCAATGGGGACATTTTAAAGTTCCTGGACACGACATTCCTGATTCCCTTGCAGCTTGGTTAATCTGGTCAGATTGAGATGCTGCTATACCCAACAGCTGGTGCAAAGTCTGTGATGTTGTCACAACTCCATAGCCATCTGGGAACTTCACAGGCATTGCTCTGCCGTACATCACAGCAACGCAAGCCTTCCCGCTCCAAAAGCACAGTTCCCACGGGCCTGAGCTCTAGGCGAATAAGTGACTTGCTCAAAGTGGGCAAGCCAGCAACAAGGCTGAGATTATAACCCAGAGCTCTTGATTTCCACTCCCCTGTGGTGTGCACTAACCTGAGAGCAGATTGGAAATATAGAGAAACTGAGATAAAGAGCCAGGATGGAACCCAAGACCTATGTCCCTGCTGCTAGACACCTGGGGTAGAATTTTCAATGGTGCCTAAGGCCCAGGATCCACATAAGTATTTAGGCACCTAACTCCCATTGACATGAATTAGAGTTAGGCCCTGATTTTCAAAGGTATTTAGGCACCTATATGACTTAGGTTCCTAGGTTTTTTGAAAATGGGATTTGGTGCCAGAGTCTCATTGAAAAAGAGATTTATGCTTAAGTCCCTTTTAAAAAATGGGACCTAGACACTTCTGAAAATGTTATCCTCAGGCCACTTTGTGCCTGTATATAGAGTAATATAGTTATAATTATACATGGCTACTGTAAATACTAAGAGGAGATTATCCAAAAAGTTCAGGTTCCATTTAGGCTCATGAATGGAATTTTCAAAGCATGCCTAAGTGAGTTAGGAGCACAAGTCAATGGCTCTTTTGAAAATTCCACCTCATAGGTGTTGAGATTTTCAACAGTGCACATACTCAGTATACCCAGTGGTGCCAACTCCATATGATCACAAATAATGAGTCAGGCCCCCCAAAAATCATGAGATCTGAAAATAATAGACATTCTGCTCTTTGTCTTTTGGTTTCTGATCCTTTAGGATGCACTTGGGTCACATTTTCAAGCTTTACTCTACAACCATGAAGGTAAGAAATATACTTAAAAAACCAACAGCTGAGCTTAGCCTGTAATCACATGACTCCAGGAGCTGATGCATTAAGTAAAAACACTGAGAATCATGAGAGTTGGCAGGGCTAGGACAGAGCTGTTTTGAAACTCTGAGCACTTGTTTAGCTGTCTAAATAGGAGCTGAGCTCCTTAGAAAATTTGGCCCAATTTGTGGGTGCTGAACAATTGAAAATTTGGCCTAGAACAATTTGAAAAATCTGGCTCAGAGTCTAATGATGAACAAAAACTCTGGGCCAAAGGAAAAACTGCCCCCAGAAAATCCAAAATGGTTATGCCATATTGCAGGTGATGTTTGTGCCTATCCAGACCTGTGGTCCTCTTAGCAGTCTTTGCAACAGGAAACTGAAAGCTGAATGTGCATGATGGCCCTGATTCAGCAAAGTGTTTAAGCACATGCCTAACCTGAACCATACAAGTGAACAGATGTTTGAGTGCTTTGCTAAACTGAAGCCTTAGCCAGCATATATCCTGGCCTATTCTAAGCCACCTTTCCTCTCTGCCTAGTTTGTTAGAATCCTACCAACTCTAAGATGAAAGTTAAAACAAGCAAGTGAAAGGCTGATAAGAAAGCTCTGAGTTTCAGGATTGCCATACCAACACTGTAGGGCCTATTAACACTCCAATGCTCAAATTAGTGCACTCAGCCCTCCATTCAAGGGCTCAGCATTTAGCCACACAAATGTCCATTTTAGATGCTTATGGGCCAGTCTGGGCATTCAGATGTGGAATTGGGCTCCCCAGGATTCATTATATGGACATTATTAATTATTTCTATTGCAGTAGTGGGACCGAACGCACCCTGGAATCACACCCTATAGATTGTAATAGCTGTTGTACAAAATAGATCTTGTGAGGGATCATTTGAAAATTAATAACTCAGTGGTCAATATATCCTGGTGAAATGTACGTAGCAACTTTATATATAAAGTTCTGAATTCCCCCGTATGATATTTTTAGTACATGTTCAAAACCAGACCACTCTGCCTGGGCAGAAGCTGTTAAACAGGCCTGTGCTAGGTGCATTTACCTCGATTTACATATAAGTAGTAAACTGGGTCCTCAAAACAGCAAGGGGAGGAGATGACAGGAAACAGAATGATTTGCATTGTAGCAAACGCAGGTGGGGGAAGAAAGAGCATGGAGCCTCCTTTACCATCAGACTCCATGTCACCTTCTTCACTGTTGGGGTAAACTTTGCTTTGAGGGGTAACCTTCAGAGGAATCCACTTCAGACATTCAATCCGATTATAAAGAAAGGGACAGAAGATCCCAAATTCTCTCTCTTTCACCTAAGAGGACAAAAGCCCCGGCACCTTCAGTCCTCAGGGAAAGATCATGACCAAGGAAAGTGTCAGTCACCATCTTGCTGGAAGACTGGGAGTGAGAAAAACAAAGCCTTGAACCAAAGCTTGTTAGATTAAGTATTTGACTTTCAAAGGCGTTTTCACTTAGAAGTGGTTACAAGCAAATCAAACTTTCTCTCTCATAAAGATCTTCTTTTGTTAATACACTTGTTTTATTTTTAATCTAAACCAGTCCAGAGCTGTGTTTAAACTGAACTGTTTGGTAACTGCAGGTAAAAGTAACAAAAATATTGACTCCTTACAAGAGCAACGAACCTTAAGATCTGGACTGTCCTGGAGAGGGCTGGACATTGCAGCAACCAAGGCGAGTGGAAGCCAGAGTGGGGCTGTAGAGACATGGGGTTGTTCAGACTGCTGAATCAGGGCTGTCTAGAACACAGACACTCAGGGGGTGACCTACATACTGTCTGGCAGATTATGAGTGGCCCAGATTGGGAACTACAACAGCAAAGCATTGTGAGGCACCCAAGGTTATGGGGCAGGCAGTGGCAACCCCCACTGGTCTGGATTGCACCCCCCAGTGTGACAAGTAGTGCCTAGGAGCCCAGTTACAGAGGCGGATCCCATTGTGCTAGTCGTTCTACAAAGGATTGTAGTGCAATCTGCCATTTTACATGTCTTTCCACAGGAGCCACGTCTGATTGATCAATCAGTAAAACAGCACTTCAACCTATAAAAATAAGATTTTCAATTGGTTTAGATCAAAGTTTTCAAACAAGCTCATCTTTCAACGTGCTTGCCAAGGTGTATGTTAATAGCAGTTTGATGTCAATATGAATTAACTAGCTTTATTGGATTAGCAAACGGAGATTGACGTTTCTGTCTAGATGGCATGTGTGACAATGAACTGTGGTTTGGAGATCTACAGACCTGAGCTGTGAGTGTGAACTGAAGAGCTATGTGGATAGCTAGTTGTACTATAGATAGTTCTCTCTCTCTCTCTCACACACACACACACACACACACACACACACACCTCCTTCTCCATGCAGTGTACAGGGTTGATGATTAAGGGGGGGGAAGTCAATATGCCTAGTCTTGCCTCCAAAGGCCCATTGCAGATTTCCCAGTGGTATCCCAGTGCTTTTGCCTTAAGGCAGAATTTGGCCCAGTAGGTCATTCTTCCTACAGGGACTTACCAAACAATATGCCCAGATCAGACAAATAACCAGTTCAACACCATCTCCTGATTTCCCAAAGCAAATCTTGGCTTGGCTTAATACATCTCCCCTCTAAGAAGTCTCATGCAGAAACTCAGGAAGGGTGAAACTTTCTTTCTGGGATAGCTACTTCCAGCCTTTCCACAAGTGGGATCTGAGAAGACGCAGCAGACAGAGGCTGATGCAGGCCGTCAAACAGCGGGACAGTAATAACCTCATTATTAGCCTGGAGATGCCAAGACTGCCGGTGCAGCAGCCCTTCTGCCGACCGCACTCGGTCAGCAGTTTGCCAAGCCAGTAATTGCTAGTGCGGCTCCTGGTTCACACCTTGCTTCTCATTAGCTCCCCACTGCGCTGCCACACGGGCAGATGAGGCAGGTCTGTCGAACGCCTGCTGGCTGCCCCCTTGACTCCAGAGGAGCGGAGTTACAGTCAAACAAAAGCAGACCTCGGCCCAGCGATGGGTTTATACACGCTGCGTAGCAGCACCAGCTTTGCACAGCTTTGCTGGTGCTTAGCATCATCTAGAGCATTAGCCGCTCCATCCACCCCGGCACGCAGCTATTTCGGAGAGAGGCAGCCCCTTCGCTGCTGAACGGCTGCCATGCTGCATTTTAAATCAGGGCCAGCCCTGGCATTATCCTGGCTCGGAGCCTCAGGCCCGGTCCTCAAGACCTTTAACTGGTTAAGGGCACGCTTCGCTAGAAACATGCTTCATGCCCATAGTTAAAAGCAGGTGACTCATATCACTTGCCCTTCCACTAGCTGTCTAGTCCGGTGCTAGTAACCATCACTGGTTAGTCACAATTATTTTGCTCTTTGGACGGGTGCTCTTAGCTGTGCCACTGTAACCAGTAAAGCTAGTCTTCCCTCCTCCTGTAATTCAGCACACTACCCTGCATCGCACTTTCCCATGTGTCGAGGATGCCAGTCTGTGCGCCTGAGCTCTGGGGGACTCGATCTCCCATGCATGAGGCATTGCAGAGGGTGCCCTGGCTGAAAGCCATGGGTAAGTTTAAAGAGCCTGTGGTTTGTTTTGCTGGACATAGCACTCACACCACCGGCTGAAGAGCTGGACATTGTGAGCTACTGAGCAACTGCACATGCTGCCTCTCTGCTGAGAGCCATGAGAGGGTGATGCTGGTTCGAAGGGGGGGGAGAGCACCTGCCATTGAGAGGTCACAGGGCTCTGGCAGCTAGGAACTCCTGAGTTCCAATCCTGGCTCTGTCAGCCACTTGCTGGGTCAGCTTTGGGCTTGGGTGTGGTCAGCATGGGTTGAAGTCTATACGCCTTGTGCCATGCAGGAGATCAGACTAGATAGTCATAATGGTTCCTCCTGGCCTGCAGCTCTGTGGAAATCCTGAGCTGGCTGAAGTCAAGGGGAGTTTGGCTTTGACTTGAGTGGAGGCAGAATTTCACCCTAGGAATCCAGACCATTCTGAGTGTAAATCTGTACCAGTGGACCCTTGACAGCCTTACCCAGAACACAAGATGCTTTCATTACTGCACTGGCAGAGCCATCCTCAAGTGCCCCTCTCTCAGTGAATTACTCCCACTAGGTATTGGATTCTTCCCACCAGGAGCCAACCTGCCCCACAGTTTAATGGCGCTGCTATACCCAGCACATGCCAATGCCACCTGCTCTGGTATCAGCTTGCTAAGGGGAATAGCTTGCCAGGTGGAGGGCAGGGAAGTCCTTTTGGACTCCCCAGGGGAACATGAGAAGATACTCATGTGCTAGTAGGTGTAGAGTGGCTTGAGGCCACCAGAGGAAAGTGGAGGGAGAGATGGAAGTAGGGAGGAGGCAGAAGGAGCAGCAGAAGCAGGAGGAAAGGAAAGGTCAGGAAAGGAGATGAAGACAGCAGTTTGAGATGCAGACATATAGGATGCAAAGGATGAAGAAGATATAGGACCCCTGATGCACTCCAGCCCCATCTCCCACAGCAGAGCCAACAAGTGAAATAGTAACGATTCCCACCTCCCCTCTTCTCCAACTGACATGCCTTACTCATCCCTGAACAGCAGGCATAGATACTGCGAGAACCTTGCAAGAACTGCCTGTCCCAGGATGATCCATCAGCAAGCAGCAGCATTAATTGCACTTCAGTGCATTTCTCTGGACTGGCCTGCACAGCTATTAGCCTGGTTTACACTTCTCCATTAAAAACCCTGTTCTGGAGTAACATTTCTCTCAATACCACATTGGGCCACCACTGTTGCATAAACACTCCATTTTAATCCATGGCACAATTGTTGCCCACTCTTGAATCAATCAGTTTAAAAAGTCAAATTAATAAAGTGCTTTTGACATGAGGTCCAACCTGGTTGTGGCATTTAGGTGCATCCATTTTATAAAATAATAATAATAAAGCAGAAGCTTGTCAGATGCAGCAGCCTTCAACAGAGAGGCAGGTCTCCGTGATTTGAAATGGCCACTGACCCCTGAAGCAAAAGGATTATGGGGTTTGCATAAGAAATCTCATAATCCTCTGCGGAAGGGAGGGGAAGCTGCAGAAATACCCATAGTACTTGGTTTATGCGCCTATCGCCAGGCACTATAGGACAGAATGTGGTTTCAGGAGTACATCTGGGGACAGTTAGGTTGAGGGCTAGTTGTGGATCCAGAAACAAGACAGCGATGGCAGGAAAGTTGCCGTGTGGACCCAAACCAAACTGTGCAACTCGAAGCCAAAGATGACGGAGGTGTCTTATGGCTTAGGGTGGATGGGCTCTACCACTGAAAAGAGCGTATGGAAGGCTGCTCCATTATCCGGAAACCTTGCAGTGAACACAGATGGGTGAAGTCAGGCCCTTGGAGATAACAAGCAATGTGTTTGATCTTGCCTCTCCTGCTGCATGAATGTAGATTGGAGACGGTCCTGAGCTATATCTGAACTTTCTCAAAGTTCATAGGTGTTTGGCTGTCAGGGTTGGGTTTGTCCATCCACATGCCGGCATTCTGTTCTTGACTTGGGATCCCGGGTAGTTCTTAAAAAGTGGTTTGACTTAATAGTACATTGCGTGATCCACTGGGGTCTGGAGGGCCTGGGGCTGGTAATTAGAAATGAAGACTTTTCCCCGCTAAGCCATGGCTTTCAATTTTGGAAGCCACCAAAAATGGTCACCAGCTAGTGGCTCTTGTTGGCTTGCATGAAATGAGTTGCAGTCCAGTTCCTAGTGGATGGGCATGCACTCCACAAAAAATCAGCACTACTGTTGGTGCTAGTTGGACCCCTTGTTACAAGTCTCGATGCAAAGGTCAATGAGCAAGTGAGCCAGAAAGACTGAATTCACATGCTCCTCTCTGCCTCAGTACTGAGCTGTGCTGAATGGGTGTGGGGACTGCACAGCCTGAAGATAAGCAGGGGGCACCTCTCACCCACAATAAATTCACTTAGAAAAGTTAACATGAGCCACCTCTGCTCAAGCCCTGCAGGTCTCCTCCATTCCTCCTGGCTCCATGATTCTCTCTCTCTGGTATTAGCCAGTCCTCATTGCTGACTGAGTGAGCAGACACCGAGAACTGAGTGATGCTTTCCCTGCTCCTTGCTAGCTCTATAGCCTTTTCTTGGTGCCAGCAGATTCTATTTACATGCAATGTTTGGCACCTGCTTTTAGCAAATGTGTCATGTGGGAGGCATGTGTAGCAGTACAGAAAACATAGGAATTGGTGCGTGGAAGGATTAAAACAGTGCAATGCAATGTTACATTCAAAACACTGTACAGGGTCAAACCATTTCGGGGAGGGCTACACGTAAGACATGGGAGGTAGTTGGCCCTTTCTACTCAGCACTGGTGAGACCTCAGCCTGAGTATTGTGCCCAATTCTGGATGCCACACTATGGAAAGATGTGGAGAAAGCAACAAAAACCTGATATACGAGGAAAGGTTAAAAAAAGTGGGCAAAGTTAGTCTTGAGAAAAGGCAACTGAGGGGGATCCTGATAACAGTCTTCAAATATGTTAAGGGCTGTTAGAAACAGGTTAGTGATTAACTGTTCTCCATGCCCACTGGAGGTGGGACAAGAAGTAACGGGCTCAATCTGCAGCATGGGAGATTTAGATTAGATGTTAGTGTAATCCACACACCTTCTGGGTGTGGTGTTGTGTCCCATCTAGTGGCACCAAGACCATTTAGAGAGAGAGAGTTAAATGAGTCTGCTCTACAGCCTTAGCTAACAGCCACTTGGCTTTTAGCTCATGCGGTAGAGGCTCATGCATTAGGCTCCAGAGGTCCCAGGTTCAATCCCACCCACTGATGAGCGGGGTCTGTTGGCATTACATTAGGAAAAATGCGCTTACCATAAGGCTTCCATGGGAGATTTTAAAAAGCCTCGAGTGATGGGGATTTCACAAACACCTGTCAGGGATAGTGTAGGTAGATTTGGTCCTGCCTCAGCACAGGGGACTAGACTTGATGACTTCTAGAGGTCCCTTCCAGGTAGGGTGACCAGATGTCCCGATTTTTGGGTCTTTTTCTTATATAGGCTCCTATTACCCCCCACCCCCGTCCTGATTTTTCACATTTGCTGTCTGGTCACCCTACTTCCAGGCTACATTTCTATGATACAGCGGTTGCATTAGCGCTAATGAGCTAAAACAAAGACTTGCTAATGGTCAGCTCTGGAGAGACAGACAGACAGGGTGACCCAATGGGAATGTGAGCAGCTGGAATCCTTGCATTTCCCCACCACGAACACGTGAAACCCCAAGCAGTTTCAGAAGGTTCCAAATGTATGGCTAACGATGACAGACTTCATTATTTTTCGTCTTTTGTGCCCTTCTGGGCTTACCGATACTGTCTGGGATCAGAAGCACCAAAGTACTGGGAGAGGCGGATGAAGGGGTTACCATCCTCACCAAAAGCTTGGATCTTCCCACCCTCAGAGAGACTTGAGCTCCTGTACCCCTTCCAGGATGGTCTCTCTTTCCACCCTCCCCCATCCAAACATGGTTTCTTGTCTTCTTCCCCCTTGTGAGCCCTGGATATTCCTTCCAGGAGAGGCAGCCTGACTCACCTCCCACCAGGAATTACTTGTGTTTTGTGCTGAAGCCCGTTACACTGCCTAAGATCCACTGCTCCTTCTGGACACAGCAGTGACCCAAGAGTCGCCTCTGTCCCTGCCAGCACTCTCACATCTGGCCTTTCCTCACGAGATTCCTAGCAGAGTGGCTGGAGGACAACAGCTCCATTTCACAGCAGCTTCCAAGGTTTTGAAAATTTGTTTTCATTTCCCACTGGAAGAAACATGGAATCCCTCAAATGTTTTTTGCAAAAAAGAGTGGTGTTGAAATATCAGTTTTCAGACCAAATGCTGAGCTAGGTGGGAGCAGGGGGGTCCATGCTGGTATCAGTGCCCTTGCCTGCAGTATAGGAGACCCAGCTTCAAGGCCCTATTCTCATCTCTCATGCAGGCAGATCACTCAAGTCCCAGAGCAGCAACCTGAACCTTCCATCTCCCAGCCCAGTGCCCTCATTGCCAGGCTACAGAATTACGAGCACCTCAAACGCTTTGTCAAAACCAACACGTCTTTGTGAAATATTTTGGCTTTGATTAGATTCCATTTTGTCAAAACTGTTCCAGCCAGCTCAGATTCCTAGCTCAGGTCTCTAGACCCAAGAGGTTGGGATAAGCATCCAGACTTTTGAATGCTTATTCACATGGACCTTCTGTCTCCTTTGAATTCTTCTTGTCACTAATCCCCACACATTCAGAAACCATACATCTACCCCCCCCCCAACAATCATGAGATAGGTTTAAAAATTCATGAGCTTTTAGCGGACAATAAATATTTGGCTCTTTCTCATTTGCTGTCTGGTTTTTGAGCCTTTAGGGTGCACTTGTGGAGAAAAGCTTGACAACATGACCCAATCCGGAGGGCTAGAAACTCACTTTTCTTTTCTAAATGAAAGTGGAGATTCTCTTGTAATCATATGACTGCAGGAGCTGGGACTACAAGAAGGCCACCAAATATCCCCAAACTCAACAGAAGAATCATGAGTTGGCAACACGGTTAAGGATACAGATTTAAAGGCACAAATAGCCCCCAAAGCAGCACATTCCACTGGAGAGTACAAAGCAAGAAATCACTTATTGGTCTCCCAGATTTTTTGAGCTCTCCTTTCTCATGGGACCAGATAATTAGCTGATGCCAATGAGTATGTAGCTCCATTGAAATCAATCAGGGATAGAAATCCTATTTACATCACCTGAGAAACAGGCCCATGGACTTTTCTGTATGTTTTCTCATTTGCAGATAAAGACAGAGTGCATTTTGGAAGTGGTGCAGCAGCTTTCTTCTGCCGACAGCTTTCCTCCAATTCCATCAAATAATCCTCATTCACCTCGCCCCAGGACTGTCTTAACTTAGATGGGCCTTTATCAGAGTGCCATCCTGGCTGTGAAAACACCTTCGCTCCAGTGCGCAATTGTGTCCGCAGCTTTGCAAGAGGGTGAGAGAGGTTGAAGTCTTGCCTCATTCTGATGGAGGAGGCATAAACTATAGGAGCTGAATTTAGAAATAAGTCAGAGCTGGGTCTTTTTTTGTAGGTGACAATGCACTTCAGGAAACAGGACTGCAGCATGATTTCAATACATGCTCACACCACTCCTGCATTATACCCTGTGTGAGGGTGAGTGGAGAG
The DNA here is from genome assembly GCF_002925995.2 of Terrapene triunguis. Taxonomy (NCBI): domain Eukaryota; kingdom Metazoa; phylum Chordata; order Testudines; family Emydidae; genus Terrapene; species Terrapene triunguis. The sequence continues at coordinate 7,044,510 of NW_020664563.1, read as the reverse complement.
TGCTGTTAATTAAAACTGCTCTATCAGATGCTAGAGAGAGATTAGTTGTCACATTGTGTTAAAGGAATCCTTGGCTTATTCCCGAGGAGGGGCTGGACTGCCTGCCAGCCTGTCATCTGTTCATGTGCCATGGATATACCCAGCCAGTATGGCTAATTGGCAGATTCTGTAGAACAGAAGCCGCCTTGTTATTGGGAAAATATTGACTCCTAATGAAGAAAAAGAAAGGTGATGCGCATGCACTAAACCACTCCCACCAGTTCCAAGGTTTCTCTTGGGTGGCAGATGCTGCCCAGGCTTGGGCTGTGTGACCAGGTGAATGGAAAAGAATCTAGAAGAAACGTAGGGTAGAAAGGAGGTTGGTGGGTCTCTAGCAACTGCACCTAGCTACATCTCAGCCTTAAGCACAAAGCAAATGACTTCTTGGGGATCTGCTGCCTTAGGGTGCTGTATCCAATGCTACTGCTGCAGCCCATGGGCACCTCTGAACAGCGGGGCCAGAATGGAAAGTAGCCAAGTGCTCATAGCACTCGACCTACCCTGGCCATAGCACTGCAGGAAAAATCAACTCGTGACCTGATTTTTCCCCATTCTAGTAGGTTGGGGCTTCTCAAATCACAAGGCTGACCCCATTGTCCCTCCAGTACTCATCTAGGGGTTTGGGTTGGTTGGTTGTTTTATGACACTGCTAGTTGTTTCTCCAGCTTTTTTCACTTCACCTCCCTCAGCAGGACGTAGAATTCTCAGTCTGTTGTTGCCTTCATTTTACTCTATACTCCCCTTTTCCAGCCTAGGTCAAGGAGCTTCTGTCCATCTCCTCTGCAAGTGCATAGTTTGCACACTCCAGTTCACAGCCCACAGAGTCTGGCTGTCTGGATGGCTAAATGCCTTCTAGAGGTTGTATGACTGGCTAAATAACTTTCAAGAGCTTCGCAAGAGACAGAGGCTAATCTTTGGATCAGATCTAACAAAGCTACAGCCAATATCACCTTTGATTTTTAAACAGGTGTGACTGTCATACAATCATCCCCCTCATAGAAGTATCTACGTGCAAAAGATGCAGCTATGGCAGGAGATCCACTATTTTTTCCAAGGTCTTTTACACTCAGGTGGTTCCAGAAGTCTCCATTGGCTTTCTTGAGACTGGGCAAATGGCTCTCTGAAGTTCCTTTTTGCTTTTCCAATTGCTGCCTTTTCAAGGAGACTGAACTCATGATCTCTCTTGCAACTTGAACTATGGATTGACTCCTGTGACTCCATCATAAAAGTTCCATCCATAACTAGGTTAATGAGGATAAAAGTGATAACGGTTACCAATCCTCATTCTTCAAGCCATCAGGTCATCACCAGCTAGGGTCAGGAAGAATTCTGTGCTAGGGGGCTAGACATCTTTTACTGAAGCAGCTGGCATGGTCTACTGTTGGAGAAAGGCTCCTGGGCTAGAAAAGCATCCAACACACATTCATTCAGTGAGCCACTAATTCTCTCTTCTTTCTGTTCAGGGCTTCTTTTCAGAACAACACTCTCCTGTTTACATGGACACCAATGATTGACCTCCTTCCAAGCTAATCACAATGCTGCTCTACGAGCTAGCAGTCTTACTGACCCCTCCCTTCTTCTTACTCTGAGACCTAAAGATCTCACTTCTCAGATACACAAGAGTTCTATGGCACAGATCCACAAAGGTATTTAGACTCCTAACTTATCTGGGCCTACCTGCCTACAGACTAAAGAGACCTGAAGTTCCAGTGTCCCATTTGGCTGCTGTCATCACCAGCCTGCTTGGTATCTAAATATGATCATATATTAATATTAGATCTAGGCTTCAAAATTTAGCTCCAGAGAGATCTAGTCAATGTATTTGATCAATGCCATTTAGAGATGCATAAAGATCCCATTGATGGGTCAGCAAACATGTTCATTTATCCACTAAGATAAAGTGCCTAAGGGAGTTAGGAGCAGAAACCACCCTGAGTTTCAATGGGTCTTGAATTCCTAACACCCATTCTCGATAGAGAGTCTGGCGTCTGGCAGAGTGCTATAGCTAAGATATAAAATGTTTTCTATTATAATCTTCTGTTTTCACATGCCCATAACTTTCTGGGAGAGTCAACATCAGGGCTGAAGTTTTCTAAGCTTGGCTTTGACAACAACCTTTTCCCATTTTTAGAAGGTTTGAGCAAAAATTCCTTGAGCCTTTTTTAAGTTAGGAGAGGATTAAAAAAAAAAAAATCCACCACTCTTTTCCTTCTTTTTCAAAAAAAAAAAAAAAAAAAAAAAAGTTAATTTTTTCACTCTCCAAAACCAGCTGAGCTTTGAAAGGTGAAATGTGAATAGGGCTCCACGAGGATGGGCTGCTATATTAAAAATCTGGCTGCAAAACAATGGTGAGGAACATTTGCAAAATGTTCTCAGAGGGAAACTCCATTAAGGTTTAAGCTGTCATGCACGGTGAGTTGTAGCAAAAAGCTGCCTTGTAATCATGGGTGCTTTAAATCAGTCAGTCATTCTCAACCGGGGTACATGTATCCCTGGGGTACACAGAGGTCTTCCAGGTGTACAGCAACTCATCTAGATATTTTCCTACTTTTACAATAGGCTTCATAAAAAGCACTAGCGAAGTCAATACCAACTAAAATTTCATACAATAACTTGTTTATACTGCTCTATAGACTATACACTGACATGAAAGTACAATATTTATATTCCATTTATTTGGTAATTATATGGTAAAAATGAGAAAGGAATCAGATTGTCAGTACTAGTGTGCTGTGACACTTCCGTATTTTATGTCTGATTTTGTAAGCAAGTAGCTTTTAAGTGGGAAGAAACTTAGGGGTACGCAAGGCAAATCAGACTCCTGAAAGGGGTACAGTCGTCTGGAAAGGTTGAGAGCCACTGCTCTAAACCAACTAGGACACTGGGTATTACGATGATGGTAGCACTTAGAGGGTCAAGTCATGCTTTGTTCAGTTTATACCCATAGTAAGAGACAGTCCCTTTGCCAAAGAGTTTACAATCAAATAGGTAACGGGTCGGAGGAAAAAAAACCCTGCTGTTACCCGCGTTTTACAGGTGGGGAACTATGGCTCCGTCTCACTCCATTGTCTTAACTGCCAAAACCATCCTTCCAACCACCTGTATGCAAGGCTGAGGTTGTGGATTTGATCAAGTTTACCTAATTGTTTGATAAGACCTAGTTCCTCCTGGTGGGGTTTCTCTTTCTTCTGGTGGGAGGTAATTGTTATGCACTCCAAGCACAGTTCTAAGGGCTGCGTACTGAAGCCAGGTCAAGCTTCTTGGCTAGCATGGACAAGGAAGGAGAATTCTCCTATTGTGGTTATTAAGCCAATCTTATTTTCTTTAGCAAGTAAAGGCTCAAAAATTTGTGAGAGGGTTATATCCTCTAGAGTCGGCACGAAGCCTAGAGGGTGTGGCTCAGAAGAGATAAGACATAGTAGGACACAAGTCTTCTTTTGGTAAGTAGGCTGGGGAGAAAGGATGGAAATCCACCAAGCCGCTAGACAGAGCGATCAGAGAAGTGCTGTAGAAGCTCAGAGTTATGAGCTGACCAGTCAACCACATGTCCCTAGCCTCTGTTTGCCAGAAGCTGGGAATGGACAACAGGGGATGGATCACTTGATGATTCTCTGTTCTGTTCATTCCCTCTGAAGCAACAGGCACTGGCCACTGTCGGAAGACAGGATACTGAGCTAGATGGACCTTTAGTCTGACCCAGTATGGCCGTTCTTATGTTATGTTCACATGCCTCATTTGGAACTGGAAGTACATGATCAGGCAGCAGCAACGGGGGAGAAAGAGCGGGGTGGGGGGGAAGCAAATACAGTACAGGTACAGTACTGTGTTAAATGTAAACTACTAAAAAAAAATTAAGGGAAAGCAGCATTTTTCTTCTGCTTAGTAAAGTTTCAAAGCTGTATTAAGTCCATGTTCAGTTGTAAAATTTTTTAAAGAACAACCATAATGTTTTGTTCAGAGTTACAAACATTTCAGAGTTACAAACAACCTCCATTCCCAAGGTGTTCAATCAGTCTGAGGTTCTAGTGTAGCTCAAATCTTATTGCTCCTAAATACTATATATGACAAGCACCACACAAAACACAGTTTCACGCTAAGAGTCTAGCTCTCAGTCTTCACCTGGAGGAAACAAGTCAAATGACATAGCTAGATATTAATATCCCCGATTTCCTTATAATCGATAATATGATAACTCTTTCTTAGCTATCCTGAGGCTAAGCTAGAGTCCTGCACCTAATGTGTTATTAATTATTTGTATACCAGAAGTAACCCGGGGCCCCCACTAAGATCATGGTCCCATTGTGCTGATCATGGTATACAGTGGTAGAAGACAGCCTCTGCCCCAAAGAGCTTACAGTTGAAACAGGCAAAGAATGGGAGAAAGGAAGTATTATCTCCATCATAGAGATGGGAAACGGAGGCACTGAGAGATTCAGTTACATAGCCAAGTGGCTTGACAGATGTGCCAAGTGAGTTGCAGATGGCTGCCCACGGCTTCTCAATTCAGCGATTATAGACTGTGATTTCCTACTAACAGAAAATTCCTTCTTGTTTTCTGCTCCCTTCGTTAATCATAGATGGTTTCCCTCGGTTTGGCTCATTGGCCCACTCAAGATGGTTCTGAACCAAAACATTTCCTCCAAATATCCTCAAACTTGGAGGAGTTCGAAATTCGGGTCCAATGGTTTGTGGCTTGACCCCATCTCAAGTGCACGCTAACATTTGGGTCTGGACAGGCCAATAGATGTGGTAGGAGGGACCCAAAGATGCAGAGGCTGCTGTGCATTGCCAATGACAGGCACACCTGGGTCAGATTCAGATATGATGAGTGCCCAGGTGAAAGTGACCTTGGTGAGCTTGCCTCCTCTTTCCAGCAGGTGGCATTCTCTGCTCTGCCATCTCTATGCTAAGGTCTCAGACCTGGACCTTGCTGCAGAAATGAGTTCCTGTCTGCTTTATTTTCAGGAGCCTTGTATTGTTGCAGTAATGAATGATAATGATGAAGTTGTATCTGTGTGCTGGCAAGATAGGAGACAGGTGATTGACAGAGTAATAACGACTCTCCAGCTGGTATCCCAGTTACAATAGCTGGCTTTTGAGAACTGCCAGGAGGCAGAGTACATGACACAGAGACACATCAGCCTTCCTGTGACCTCTAGTTAGGCAAGCAGATTGGCAGAGTGGTCACTTTTCACAGGGCGTCCTCATCCATTTGCATCACAACGTGGTGACACCGTGATTGTGCGCCATCAATGAGGCCATGCAGAGTCATGACAACACCACACTGGGTCAGATCTGAAGATAGATTAAAAGCACCCCAGACTCTCATGGTCTTTGAATGCAGAATGTAAGGTAGTCCCATCAAAGTCATGACTGTGCTACAAGAATCAGGGGAGGAGGAGGAAAATCAGTCCAGCTGATGACTCTTTTGGAACAGAGGGGATGACCAGATCTTATTTCATACAGAAACATTCTACACGTCTACACGAATGATAACATAACACAGAAATTTAGCAATTGCAGGATCAGGGGGAAATAGATGCATTCCATTGGTCCATGTAAAAAGCACCTATGATAACATGCCAACGCTGGTCTTAGTTATGTCTTAGGTAGAATATGGGTGCTTGTTTATCTGCAGTGCCTATATACCCCAACCAAGACTCTATTCTTCTTGGCTCTGTACATTCACAAAGCGAGAGGAGCCCCTGGTTGCTATATAAATAGACACGACAGACAAAACAATCATCATCTGTGTTTATCATAAAGGACCCAAGACACTGAGGGCCAGATTTTTAAAGATATTTAGGTGCCTAAAGATACAGGTAGGTGCCTAGTGGGAGTTTCAGAAGTGCCTAAGCACCTAATTCTCATCTTTGAAAATCTGGCCCTAAGTGAAGCTACTTTACCCATTAAATCAACTTTCCTCTACACAACACTAATATACAAAATCCAAATCACTCTTTCCTCTCTCACCTACAGTAGATCATTCCATTCTGGATCAGCACACTTAATAAAACCTCAACGTCACTGGCACATCTTTAGTGCTATTTCTTTGTTCTTCTGTTTCTCCTTTTATTTTACTTTTTTCAAGATTAATCTTCCTACATTTTCCTTTGTTTTGCTGATTGTTTGTTTGTTTCTTGAGGGGTTTTTTTGGTCACTTTTCTAACATTAACATTTAAGGAGTTCATCTAAAGCCAACAGCTGTGAAGTAGCACCTCACCTATCTGCACTGAATAACGAGTGAGGAATCCATTCCGAATTCTGAGTTTTGTAAGACCGATTCTGCAAACACTTACAGCCATGCCTAACTTTACATCCGTGAATAGTTCTATTATTACTTCAATGAATCCACATGAGCAAACTAGGGCAGAGCTGGGCTTGTGCAGTAAAGTTCAGCTCTGGATCAGAACACTCCCTTAGCTCTCTGACCTGGGGTACTGGTTCAGCCAATTCTCAAACACACACAGTTAGCCCCAACCCAGGAACTGTGCATCGCAGAACATATTTTGTTTGTGGTGTTGAGGAATGAAGTTGAGTTTTAATGATCTAATATAATGTAATGGGATGAGTGACCAAGTGACGATTAATTTCCATGTTCCCACTGAGCGAGAATTGCGAATTTTGGGCACTTGCTCAACATGGGTGGCTGAAAACGTAGAAAAATTGGATCTTTGACCTTTCCTGTAAAAGTCACCAAAGGGTCATGGGACTATCTTATGGGATTTCAAGTACCTTTTTGGAACTACTCTCTTGAAATCTGGTACATCACGGGAACATAGGGATTGCGATACAGGATCAGACCCATATAGTCCAGTGTCCTGTTTCCAATCATGGGCAGATGCTTAAAGTCCTGAAGAGCAGCCAACCTATTCGTTCTGTGGAGTCAGAGCCAGGGATCAGTTCTCATCCTCTTCCATCATAACAGGCAGGACACTGGAGCAAATCCTCCCACTTTTGTGGAAGGTGCCACGGGATCTGTAATGAACACCAATGTTCATCTACCCTTCTTCCTTCTCCTCAGTAATCTCCCAACTTCCTTCTCTGAACTGTGGTCTTACCTTGCTTTTTTAAAATCTAGTCTTATTGAGATTGTAACCTCTCCAATGTCTCCTTTGACATGCATGAGCTACTGTCTAAATATAAGGCATATTATAACAACAACAAAAGTGAGTATTGATGGTTTCATATAACAATGGGCATGAGCACCTGGCCTTTTTCCATCTCCAGGAGACCATCCATTAGTGGAGACCTGTCTCCAGGTGTCTTCCACAGGCAGAAGAGGTTCAAAGAGCTCTTAACGCTTCAAATAGCGTCAGAGAGGCATCAACATGCTCTTTTCAATCCTCCTCCCAGAGCAGAGCAGCTCAGAGCCAGGGCTATAATGGGTGAGATTGTTTCATTATTCCATCCCTTGTAGAGTCGGCCCCACAGATGTGGGCCTTCTGGCCATATAATCTAGGAATCTGTGGTTAAGGCACTGCACAGCCTCTTAGGGAATCTAGGTTCAGTTCCTGGCTCTGCCATGGACTCCCTTGAGCAAGTCTCTTAATGAGTCTTGGCCTCACCTCCTCACCTGTAAATGAAGGCTACAATCCTTCCCTACCCCCTATCGGGCGGTTGTGAGGATAAGCACATGGCCTTGTGTTCAGATGCTCCAGTGCTGGGAGACCAAAGTGCACAGAGCGAGATGGGAGAGGAGGGCAACTTTTGGAACTTCGGTTGTAGCTTGGCATCAGAGGCCTCTCTCTGCTATCCATCAGGACCCATTTCCAGCATGGCTGATCCAATGCCCATGCTCCTCATGCCACTCCTGGCCCTATGACTCCTCCGATGGAGGAGGAGGGGAGGTGACATCTCCCAGGTTCAGAAAAAAATATGCCACACACAGGAGCTCTGCCCCTACTCCGACCCCAGTACCCTGACATGTCCTCCCCATGTCTCTTTCTGCCTCCTCATCTGTCTTTCTCTATGTTTCCTTCTCACTGCACCCCCACCTATACAGTTATCAGTTTACTCTTCTCTTTGCACGCATGGAGCGCTCCTCACTCACATGGCACAGAACAACATCGGATAATAAAGAGCTCCCTGCAAGCTGGCAAGAGACCGCCCCCGAGTGCTCCTGCTATTCACGGCATTCCCAACGGCGGGCCAAGCCAGGAGATTCACCTGCGTGGGCAGACAGTGAAGGATTGTTCTGAGCAAAACACTGTGCAATCGAGTTGAGATAGTGGAGGCAATGGGGTCAGGCCGGCTGCCTGGGGCATCTTTCATCTCCAGTTTATAGAGGTGGGGTGTAAAGCATGTGCTGGATGGCCCCAAGGCGTGCTCAAAGACAGCCTTGTTCGGCTGCCTATCGGCTATCTCTCTGATGTCACAGGTTTCATTTGGGTAGCTCACTTCAAAGGCACCTTGGGGGGTTGGATTTTTCTAGTTGGGGAATAATAGCCAAGCTTTTCAAAAGCATTTTGCTGCGCAATAAAATCAACTATTCTTAAGCGCAGCAGGCTGAGTTCACCCAGTTCAAGCCGGACAGCTCCACAACACGAGCCAAGGCGGCCAGGCCAGGGCTGACACAGGGCAGCTGGGCTTTCTTCTCCCTTTCGCACAGCCCTTCCTCTCTACAGCCCTGCACTAGGTCCAGTGCAGTCAATAGGGGGTGCTCAGCATGAGTGCTTCTGCTCACATGTGACTCATACCTGCGCGTGAGCTTGCACGTGGAAGTATACACAGGTAGGCACACTTGCAGGAGCCTTTATTTAATTAGATTGCAAGTTCATTGGTTCAGCGACCATCTCGCACTAGCAGTAGGTACAACCCCAGCAGGGTTTTCCCCAGGAATTGACATTAAAGGGGATGTTCGAATTTACAGGGGGGGAGGGGGATTGGAAATTGACTAAACTGGCAACACTGCAATGTAACTAGTTGACCACTGGCAGGAGGCGGGAGAGAGAGATGTAGACCTCTAAGTACTGCCGTACTACACAGCACAACATGATATCAAACTACACCACCTCTATCTGTCTAAAGAAGAGCTCTGGGAAGCTCAAAAGTGTCCCCCTTCCACCAATGGAAGTCGGTCCAATAAAAGATATTGCCACATCCATGCTTCTCTCAGTCTTATTTGAGACAAGCACAATCATATACGATTGTCTTTGATCCTCAATAGCAGGCTCCTTGTCGGAGGATTTTAGGACAAGGTTGCACTTCACCCCTACCTGCTGCATTGATTCAACATGCCAGTTGCTATGGTCCATCAGCCATCACCATTCACCAGACAGCCTCCCATGTTGCTCCTAACCACAGAGGAAGTAGTTGCATATTCTTGCCTGTCTCTTTAATTTAATCATGCCAAGGTTCAGAGTTGGAGGACCACTCTCCCAATCTTGTTGCAGGTTAAGCACAGAGCTGTGTGTCCCATCCCCGGTACGAAACACAAAAACTGAATTTACTCGTTTTCTGTTTTCCATCACTTATTGCTAGCGAGTTGCATGCATTGTTGCTTATGTAGGCCAAGCTGTACATCTAGGGTTGCCAACCCTCCAAGTTTCACCGGGAGTCTCCCGGAATTGGGCTCTATCTCCCGGAAGTTACTGAAGCCAATCCAGGAGATTTTAGGCCACTAAAAGTCTGGCAGTGCAGCGGGGACCTGGGGCTAAGACAGGCTCCCTACCTGCCCTGGCTCTGCACGGCTCCTGGAAGCAGCTGCCAGGTGGTGCCTGCGGGCAGGGGCAGCACATGGAGCCCCCTGCCCGCCCAAAGGACTGCTGAGATGTGCTGGCCACTTCCCGCCGACCGAGGTATGCGCTGCCTGGCCGGAGCCTGCACCCCAACCCCCTGCCCCAGCCCTGAGCCCCCTCCTGCATCCAAACTCCCTCCCAGAGCTTGCACCCCTTACCCCCTCCTGCACCCCAACCCCCTGCCCCAGCCTGGTGAAAGTGAGTGAGGGTGGGGGAGAGCCAACAATGGAGGGAGGGGGGATGGAGTGAGTGGGGCGGGGCCTCAGAGAAGGGGCAGGGTAGGGGCGGGGCCTTTGGAAGGGAAGGGGCAAGGGTTTGTGTGATTAGACAGTTGGCAACCCTATGTACACCCAGCCGGGCTCTCACCCCCACTACAGCTAGCCTTCTCGCCCTCCCCTCCCACTCCAGTCTAAACTTTCTGGTTTTCTGAATGTCACCAAAATCAATAGAGTCTGATTTCCCCTAAAATCAGGCTGCTTTTCACTAAAATCAATAGGGTTCTAACCAAGGAGTAGAAGGGGTCTGTGAGAGTGGGAGCTAGAGGCCCAGATGGGGGGTGGGGCTGGCTGGAGTTGGGGGGGCAAGTGGCTTGGCTGAGGGGGATTGGCTGGAGTGGGGTGAGGGACCCTAAAGTCACTGCCTCACCCTTGAATCCAGAGGGACTCTGCTCCTCTGCCACTGATCTGAGACGGCCTTGCCCAACCCCTGTATCCAGCGCTGATTTTAGTCGACAGAAGGCTTTTCTAGTTTTCCCATTTTCACCAGATCACTAGGCTTCTGCCCCTTGATGTCTAGAACAGTCTCTGAAATTTTGGAATAGATTGGACGCAGTTTTCAAACCGACCCCACTGAACACCGACAACAGGGATGTGCCGTCGAGCTGAGCGCAGGGCCTCGCTTGTCAGCCAGCGAAAGCTCAATGAAGAGTGCAAAAAAACAAGTTTTCCCACAAACGTGTGATTAAATTCGCTATTCCCCACAGTCAATCTCCCAAACTCCATCAGTCCCAATCTTGGCCCTGTTGGAGAATACAGCACAGCACGGGATGCGGGCAGGGGAGCAGTAAGATACTTTATTGCCCATCTCCTAGCAGGCACAGCTAGTTCCCTGTATAACGCAGAGCGGACTCAGGTCTCACCGGGGTGCAAAGTATGCAGGCCAAGCCCACAGCTCTTGGAAATGAAGAAATAATCCCGGTTCTGGAGACCAGAAGAGAACAGAGCCACAGTAGTTCTATGCCAGGCAGGGGTTCCTTTGTGTAGGACTCCTCCTCCAGCTTCCCTGTCACTTTGTACCACTGCGAGAGCCTGGATCTGGGTCATAATCCAAAGCCCACTGAAGTCAGACAACTCCCAGGCCCAGATCCTCAAAGGTATTTAAATCCCATTGAAATCAGTGGGGAGTTAGGCACCTAAATCCCTTTGACTTACCTGGACTTTGGATCAGACCCCTGGCCCAAGGAATCACGTGCATGTAGCCTCAGCCCAGCTGCAAAGGCTGCAGTCACGTATCTTTGAAGCTTGGGTGGATTGGAGGCCGAGAGCTACAGCATTTGCACAAGCCACATTGCCTAGTCGGTGCCACATGCTGCACGCAGGCAAGAGGCCAGAATAGCAGACTTCATTAATTCCAACAAAAGAGCTGCTGAGATGCTCGAGTCGGCTGTAACCTCTTGCTGAATGATAAAGATAATGGAGAAGTGACAAGGACTTTGCCAAGCCTTTTACATTGCACGAGACAGAAAGAGGACATTTATAGAGGCACCCAGGACCAGTTTCAGGTTCACAAGCCTCTAGGCCCAAGGCAGACACCTGATCCAACAGGCATTGTTTAATCAACAGTTCTGAGATTTTTGTAGGAGGTGAATTCCCTACTGGGGAATCCCTATTTCCCAGTAGATGAAACACTGAGAATTGTGAAGAACGATGAATACATGCAGTTGTACTTCAGGGGTGATACATTTACTATTGGCAGCCGTAATCATTCCAAAATAATGAGCCAGGTCTCAAAAAATACTCAGGATAGTCCCTTAAATATCCATGAAATTAAAAAAAAAAAAAGTAATTTTGGCGGTGGGGGCGTGTTTGCCAGTTTCTCGGCCTTGGGGGTGTATTTGGGGTCATGTTTTCAAGATTTCCTTTGCAACCGTTTGGGCTAGAAACTTTTTTTTTTTTTTACACTGAATTTCACATGTAATCACGAGTCCAGATGCTGGGGCTTTAAGAAAGACACCAAATATCATGAGACTCACAGTAAAATTGTGAGAGTTAGCAACACTGCATTCCCCCAGTCAAAGCCAGACTTAACAGCATGCAAATTGCTATGAAAGCAAGATTGTCAGAGACACTGCTCTGTTGCACTAGCACAACATTTCAAAATGTCTTAAAACCAACAAGCTCAACATCTTACAGAATCTAATCAATCTAAATGGTCTCGTGAAAAAACAGCCAATGACATCAGTTCTTTAACAGCACATGAATGTTTCTCTGTAGTGTTGGGAAATAAAACCCAACAGCCCTCTATCAGGCCTGCAAGGGCATCCCTGTCCCCAACATGTCATATCAGCATATAGCAATGGCACATTATCCTAGACAAGTCAACCTCTGTGCGCAAACTCAGCCATACTAAACCAGACAGCCCTTGGGAGTGGTTAGAGGAAGGGCCTGCAGTCAGGACTCCTGGGTTTTTTCCCCAGATCCTCCGCTGATGTGCTGTGTGCACTAGTTAAAATCATAGACCATATTCTGGACCCCTCATTGGCACAGGTGAGCAGCTACACGCACGAGTAGACGCAGTTTTGTCAATGGGACTACTAGTATGAGTCACTGCAGCTCCCAGTGAGCATCGCTTGGCCCATTGCTTCTGTGATTCATTGTGCCCTTCTGCACAATGGAGAGAGCAATTAGAGCTTGTCAAAAACCAGCAATGACATGGGGACGACGTTATTCATTGGCAAAGAGACATTTTGGGGGTTGAAATTCAAATTTGTCCAAAAAAAAAAAAAAAGTCATTAAAGCCCCAACAGAATTCAAGCAATGCCCTTACCCCTTGTGCAAGCAGTGGTCAGGTTGGGGGCCTTACAGCAGATCCGTCTGTGTGGTTAGAGAAATTGGTGATGCAACGTCCAACCGTAAAGGCACATCCTCACCTCCGGGGCCATCCATGCTGTCTGAATGTGGGGTTGCAGGGGACTTGCCCTCTTGTGCTCCCGCTCACAGCCACTTCCTTGGCCACAATGGCCAGTCCCAGCCAATGTCTTCTCCCATCTCCCTCTCTGGGCTCGGCCCTCCAGCCAAGTCACGCAACAGTTCACTCCCCTTCCGGGGTAACAAAGGTCCAACTTAGAGTCCAAATCACATGCCCAAATGAATAGTGCTTCTGTCCCTCTCAGGCGCCATTGATGCCCTCTGTTTCTTAGCCCTGGCAGAGCATCTTTTGTCTTGCTTCTTCCCCAGCAGGATTCCCCAGCTGCTTCCCTTCACCAGGGACTCCAGAGTTTAATTCTGGGGATCTCCCAGCTCCTGTCACAGGCCCTAACTCAGGGTTCCCAGAGGGTAACTTACCCTGACTTCCTCAGACTCCTCCAGAGGGCACTTCCCCCTGTTGCTCCTTCAAGAGGCTCCCCCTCTACTGACTTCCCAGCTCTGTTTAAGTAGCGCTCACTTGCTGCCCCACCACAGCTGGGGTCAGTCTTTCTAACTAGGCCTCATCACACCCAGCTGGGGTCACTAATTAGCCAGCTCCTCAGGATGGCTGAGGGTTAGCTGCTAAGGCAGGGTCAAGACTGAGCCCAGCTCTCCTCCAAGGGCTGGCTGGTTTGTACGGCTGATGTCGGGTAATTTACTTGTTTATAGGAGGCACCACGTTGTGTTTGTGTACACGATGTACATCAGCCTTGTTGATCTTAGGATACATCTACACTGCAGTCATGGGATGTGACTGTCGACATGCCCGAGCTGGCTTTCGTGGAGCTAGCTCTGATCCCAGAGTAGCTGAGTTGAGCCCTGAAGAGAAAAATAACAACAAAAAAGAGGGTTCCTGGCAGGTTTGAACAGCCCCTGCTAAAGCAAGTGAACTGCTACGGCTTCACTGCTCTGGACTGTGAGCTACCAGAGTGAAAGCTCGTGCTGGTGTGGCTCCTTGCGCTGTAATCACACCCTGTGATTGCAGTATAGACATACTCTCAGGCAGCGGTGCACCAAAATGCACACAGGTAATCCTGCTGCAGAAACCTCAGTTCAGTTCTCGCTGCCCTGCTACCTAGGAACAGTCCCTTTCACTTCTTGGTCTCCAATCACCTGGTCTGTCCCCCTTTGATCCTGGAGCATTTTAGAAAACTCTATTCCCCTCTCCTCCTCCAGCCCCTGGGCTTTTTCTACCTGAGACGCCGCTAGTCCAAACCATCTGTCATAACACAGTTTGTGTCCTAACAATACCCTCCTCAGCAGGATGGTGGGAAGCCTAATTAATGTATTTGAAGCATTTTCAAGTCCCTGGAGAGAAGGTAAACATTAGGATCATATCCGCCTGGGGCTCCTTTTCTTGATTTTGGCACTTTAGACAAAGGGATGTGGTGGGGCTTATACAAGTGTGCGACTTTGCAAGAATATATGGTAATGGCAGCTATGGAGGTAATGTAAAGTAATAGAACCCAAAAGGATCTATGGGAGACGCACACACACAGATCTGATTGGTGGGTATTAAAAGTTCATGGGAGTCCTAATAGAAATCTGTCAACTCCCTGCTAATCCTTCTTGACAGAAACCTTATAAGAAGTTTAATGTGTTAAATAGCTCTAGAGTCTAATCAGTGTGAAAGCCAAAGAGGATGGGGAGTTTAGAATAAGGGTTATATTTTCCTTCTTCATTTAACTGATTTACTCTGCAGAGTCACAGGGGAAAAAATGATTTGGCTTGTAAATTGCTTTTCTTATGCAAAACCAGATTACACGTTTCAATGTCCACAGGCCTGCAGTCCTTATTTCCCTGGACTCTAGTGAGTTGTGGCACAACCCCTTCCCCCCTAATATGCATTTGATCTCCTGCCCTGTATGCATCTGATGAATATGCATTGGACACCCTGCTCCCTGCAGTACAATAGTGGGTCTGTCTGCCTGAAGGTAGAGTGGAATGCATGGGGGGACCAGACTAGCACACCTGTGCTCACCTGAGCCCAGTCAAGAATGTGAATAATTTACATTTTCAAGTAGTCGGAAACCCATCAGCGATGAGAGAAGCTGGATGGCCTAGCCCTGATGGGGAATTTTTTTCATACTCTGTAAATCATTTTGATGTGGGTAGTTCTATCAACTAATCATCCCAGACTCCTAGATTTAGCTTGTGTTATACAGGTGGTCTCACAAGAAGACCATAATCCTCCCTTTTGGCCTTAAAAGCCATGACTTCTAAGGCCAAGCAGGACCATTATGATAATCTAGTCTGACTTCCCGCATAACACAGACCGAAGAACCTCCTCAAGTCCCCTTATGTGCAGTTGAACTACAGCATATCTGTTAGGAAGACATCCAATCTTGATTTAAAGATTCCACATGGAGAATCCACCGTTTTCCATCAGTTAATTACCCTCACTGTTACAAATTTCAAGCTTGAACTTGGCTGACTTCTGTTTCCAGCCATTGGATCATGTTGTGCCAGAGACGGACCTGAACCAAACCCCCATATCCACACACTGCTGAACTTTGGAGGAGTCTAGATTGGGACCCCAACTTTGTGGCATAGCCCCATTTCTACTAATTGTTGGGCATCAGGCAGAATGCACCATATTATTTGCTTTTTGGCAGAACAACTAGAGTATATTTCAATAGCACCTTTAACTATGTTGGGTGCCAAAGCACTTCACAAACTGTATAGATATTTTTATATCTTGCCCATCTTCATGGTCTCCCTGTCTTGTGGTACAGGGATGATTCTGCCCACCACTGAAATGCAGCCATCTCTGGGGTAACATGTGACATCCATTTTTCATTTGCAACACTATACAAAAGTTCCCAGGTGAAGCAAGAGCCGCAATAGAAACAGAAGGAATTTTGGGGATGGAGAATGTAAATGCCTGAGCTGCAATTTGTCCAGTACTCCTCAGCTGACACAGAGAAATGTAATGACATCAAGGATTTAGATGCCTAGTCTTCGGACTCCCTCTTCAGCAGCATAGAAACATCAGGTTGGGGAAGTGGGTTCAGTGCTGACAGAGGGATGAGCTGGAGCTACTCAATCACCAACACCACTAGATTTTCCTTTATAGTCCTCCATGTAAATACTGACCAAACTGTAACCTACATCAGGCCTAGTTCTCCACATCTCACTCAGATCCCTGAGCATTTGGGGCTACTTGTCTAAGTGTCCAAGGAAAACTTGCACAACTGGGTCCTTACTTTCTAATGAGATAACGGCCCAGGACCGTGCGGCTAGAGAGAAGCACAATCCCTTAAATGTAGGCCACATAGTACACAATGGGTCATAGCCAGAGAAAATGAACAATTTGCCTTGGGGTAGGATAAATCATTTACAGTTGGATTGGACAGAGCACTTCAGATCACATGCTGTGGGGAACAGTCTTGCTTTGGTTGGAGGTAGGTACGCTGAATAACCCAACAGGCCTTTTTCCAGCTCTGATTCCTTTCGTTTGCTGATGGCAATGCACCGTAACGGGGCAGGACCCTGGACTGGAAATCAGGAAACGTGGGCTCTACTTCCAATTCTGCCACTGACCAGCTGTGTGACTTCAGGTGAGTTGATTGTCTAGGCACGCCTGTCTTGGTTTGGGGGGGATGAACTAGATCACCGCTTGAGATTGCTTCCAGCCCTACATTTCTATCATTTCTCCGCCTGTCTTTGTCTTTGTCTTCTCCTCCCAGTCTTTGTCTATTTTGATTGTAAACTCTTCAGCGTAGGGATGGTCTCTCACGAGGTGTTTGTACAACCTCTAGCACAATGGGGCCCTGTTCTTACTTAGCACTATCATATAAATAACAGCAGCAGCTCCTGGAAAGATCAGTACCTTTGCTAATGGCCATTTGAAGCCATCTGTTAAAAGCAATCACCAGTCACTCCTCGAGTCTGATTTCCAGGGAACATCAGCAAGGAGCAAACACGTCACACCCTGGTGGAAGCGCTATTTTCTGGAAAGGGTTAGAATATATTGTTCTGTCGCGTACTTGCTGGTTTGACTAAGGCCATCTCAAACAGGGCTGTGCTTCTTTCACCCATTAGCAGATTAAGGGGCCAAGGGCTTGTAGGCTTGACTACTCCATTCTGACAATTACAGTCACGTCGGAAGCAGTGCACATTTATTGGGAGTGTAATATTTATTAGTTGCATAGAGCCTAAAGGCCTATCAGTAAGTGTCTTATAAACAGTCTGAGATTTTCAAGGGGGCTAAACCCATTAGGCTTCCAACTCCCACCAAAAGCCAAGGGGAGTTGGGTGCCTGATTCCCTTTGAAAAAAGTCTCAGGGGTATTAAATAAGGACCAGGTTGGGAAAGGCCCTTTCACTTCTGTGCACGCAAAGATCCTGCCCCCTTGTGCATCCTGCCCAACTGACATCCCTCAGTTAAGCTCAGAGACTGCTCCCTCCACACACACAGATGCGGAGGGAGATGGGAAGAGATGGGACCATGAATCCACCCCCGCACCCCATATTCAGAGGAATTAAGTGATGGGGTGAATTTCACCCTCACTGTTTTAATCTTAATTTGTGGTGTATCGTTTTCTTAGCCTCAGTCACTCCCAGAAGAAGCAGTTTGGCCTTAGGAAGAGATTCGGGGGTTAGGGAAGAAGTGGAGATGTGTTTTGTTGCTCGCAAATAAGTGTGGCCAGTCTGAGGGAGGCAGCTTAGTTTCTACAATGGGTAGCCCTGCCCCTGCCTACTCATGGCCCCAAATTGGGCTTGCTGGGCAGAGATTAAAAACCACAACCCTCCCCTCATTTCAGCAGGCTGCAGAGAGCTCAGGGCATGAAGCTGCCCTGCAAAATCTGATCCTTGCAAAGATGGGAGAAGATAAAAACAGCTGAGTCACTCTGGCAACAGGTCCTTCTTCTTACCCCAACGCCGTGACACGTCTCTACAAACACAACACATGCCCTCCACCAACACTTCTTCCCCACCACTTAGCTACACATTCAGACCAAGCTGGCCCTACCTCACCCTGCCTGTGTGCACACATATAGCGTATCCCACGTGCACACACTTGTGCTCAGCCCACAGATCCACTCAGCCACTTCCACATCCTCGCATTGTACCCATACACACTCACCTTGCACACACAAGCATCCTGCCACACACTTATTGTGACAAGCTTTACTCAGAATTCCTCTAGTCATTCATCACCTGTCCTGCCCCCTATCTCCTGCCCCCTACATCCTCCAGCAACCCCTCCATCTCCTCCAGCCCCCCCCCCATTTCCCCTGGCACATCCTCCATCTTCTCCTGTCCCCATGTTTCCCAGACTCAGTTTTCTGCCTTGTCCAACACTCTCCAGGCTGTGAGCTGTGCCAATTCACACCAGTTACACACCATTATGTGTTAAACAACAATTGCAAAACCTGGAATAAAAAGGCTGTAACTCACCAGGTGGCATTTTATACCCTAGTTTTCCTCCATGAAGAGAAGTGTAAAGTTACACTGAAGGTTCTGTTTAAAGACCAACCACTGAGAGGTCTTCTCCCTGGTGATTTGTAAACACACACCAAAGCATTGTGAATACTAACCTCAACTCAGATGCTCACTCCTCTGCATCTTAGTAGTTGGCTTATGTTTGTTAACATTTGGCACGTCTTTGCAACTTACACGTTTCAAGATTATTTTTTCCAGACTTGCCAGAGCCCATCGCCTGTTTATAAAGGATACTACTTCTTGATGGAAACACCCTGTGTAATTTAAGAGAGGCTGGTGCTCAATCCCATTGAATTGAATGGAGAATTATCTTTCTGCTGTAAAATTCTAAAGGAAAGTTCAAACCAGCTGTACAGGAAGGACCTCATTCTCTGTTCATTTCCAGAGATGTTGAGTCATTTCTGAAGAACCCTCTTGATTTCAATGTTACTAAATTCAGTAGGACTCATCCTTAAGGGAAAAAATTTCTACCCCAAAAGGCACTGAATAGGTTAGTGGCATAGCACTCATTGCGTGCATAAATTATTGAAGAATATTGATGACTTTTCCAAATATTGGGCCAAATCCTCAGCTAGTGTAAATGAGTATGAACGGCTGCCATTACCCTACTACATACTAACCATTAGTGTACTTCTCCTTACAAAAATCCCACTGAGGTAGGGCAGTGGTATTAGCTCCATTTTACAGATGGGGAAACTGAGGCACATAACAGGTAGGTGATTAGCTGTGGTCACACAGGAAGTCTGTAGCACAGCAAGGAACTGAACTCGGGTCTTCTGAATCCCAAGCTAGCCTCTTAAGCACAGGATCCTCATGAAGAAGTGGGTTGTAGCCCACGAAAGCTTATGCTCTAATAAATTTGTTAGTCTCTAAGGTGCCACAAGTACTCCTGTTCTTTTTAATGAAGTTATGCTGACTCATATTAACAAAGGATCTGGTCCTACAACATCTGTGCTATTGAGACTACAGTTACAAAGCATTGCCCTTGTTTTATGCTGTGAATGCTGATGCACATGGCATTAGCCCCTGCAGTACTGTTTTACTCACGCGATCACATGGGGAGCTTTGGTACCAGCAAATTTGACATTGGTACAAGTCCACTTCCAATCCAGCCTAGGTCGGTAGTGGCTGAAGAGTGTCACCATCTGATGGTTATTCTGTGGCCTCCTGAATGCAAAATGAGTTTAGGGATAACGTGATTTTAGTCAATTAGGCAATAACGTGCCATCGCTGGTAAAATGTGGGTCCGGCTGGAGAATCTTGCCTGTATGCTCGGGGTTCTACTGATCGCCATATTTGGGGTTGGGAAGGAATTTTCCTCCAGGGTAAATTGGCAGAGGCCCTGGAGGTTTTTTGCCTTCCTCCGCAGCATAGGGCAGGGGTCTCAAGCTGGAGGATTCTCTGCGACTTGAAGTCTTTAAATCACGATCTGGAGACTTCAACAGCTGAGATAAGGGAAATTGGGTGGGCCAGCTTTTGTGGCCTGCATCATGCGGGAGGTCAGACTAGATGACCATAATGGTCCCTTCTGACCTTAAAGTCTATGAGTCTATGAGACCTTAGTCTTGTTCCTTTTAGATGCCTGTCTGTTGGCACTGGCCCTACTCCTCCCCAGCGCTGGGTGCCTCAGCAAAGAGACCAAGGACTGAGTGATGTTTTAGCTCCCCCACTTTTGCTTTCCCATGTCAGAGGATGGATGCCAGAGCAGAATAAGCCAGCAGGGCTAGTGTTTGGGAAGTGAACGAGAAATGGTTTTCTGCTACCTGACATTTGGGGAGGGAAAGGTTAAACATGATTATTGGGGCCCCAGTCTTGCTGCAGGTACCAGTGAGTGGAACCAGGTTGGCAGCAAATAGGGGATTGCTTCTGTGAAAAGGAAGCCATACCATAGCACAGTAAATACACTTTTCTCTCCCCTGTGTATGCTATGCTCAGCATGCTCCATTATTACTGTAGCACAGCAGCAGCGAGCATACTGGCAAATCTCCTACTGTAAACCCCTATAGAATGAGCTCTCAAACCAACCTCAGGTACTCCCCAAATTCCCTCTGCATGAAGAGAGTTTAACAACAGTGATCGGGCTGATGAATTGGGAAGCACCTTAAAGGACAATCCGATAGGATTTCAAAACCAATCTCTTTTAATGCCTTTTTTACTTAGTCATTCCCTCGTTCTTGTCATCTTGCACTCAGCCTCCATTGAGCGGTTCCCAGGTAACCAGATCTCTTCCTGTACACAATGTGCCTACTATACTCCAAATGATGTTATCAAGCCAGGCTCGACCTAGTGCATGCGGTCAGATAGTGGCTAAGCTAGGGTGGCCCTGGGTTGATGGAGCGAAACAGGACTCTTCATCCCCAATCTAAATACACAGTGGGCTTTGTGAGGCTGTTGGGATCAAAACACATTTATAAAGACTCATTAGTACTTAATTGGGTAGTGTTTTACTTGCTGAGTTCGGAATTCTCTATATAGTCACCATATGTATCTGTCTGTCTAGCCTTTCATTCCAGATAAATGAGAAACCACGGTAAACATTTGGTAGCTCCTTGAGTGTTATGAGCCTGAGGTGAGATGGACAGTGCAGTAGCTGATATTCTGAGATAGAGAGAAAAAAATCAAAGAAACAGATGTTAAACTGCAGGAATTATTAATTAAGGGATTATTCCATTTTCTTTACTAAGCTTGTTTGCACTTAAAAGCTTTCGGGAGCAAGCAACTAGCATCTGCTTGATGGGACTTTTATGACTGAGGAGAAAAAAGATGCAATAAACCTCAATGCACCAAAAGATATTATTTAAGAGAATTACTGAAATTCAGACCTACTAATTGCATCATTCTTGTCTAATGGACCAGGGATGTGATGGCCAAGATGCCAAAAAGTTCTAATGACACTCAAGGGCTAGTCTGCCAAACAGTTCTTTGGCCTACATGGGGACTGAAAGGGACAGGGGGAAGGACACTTACAAATGCATGGCAGACAAGTATCTTCACATGTATAGCTTCTGTGGGCAAGGTTGTGATCTCCTCTCTCATACTGACTAGGATCTGACTGAGTGAAGTCCTGACCCCAATGAAGTCAATGGGGCGAGAGTTTGCCCCGTGATTTCAATGGGACTAGTCTTGGTGTAAGGCACTGTGGCCTTCTGTTTGTAAGAACCGAAGAGGAAGGCAGGCATCAGCAGATTATAGAATATCAGGGTTGGAAGGGACCTCAGGAGGTCATCTAGTCCAACCCCCTGCTCAAAGCAGGACCAATCCCCAGACAGATTTTTACCACAGTTCCTTAAATGGCCCCCTCAAGGATTGAACTCTCAACCCTGGGTTTAGCAGGCCAATGCACAAACCACTGAGCTATCCCTCCCATGAAAGAGTGCCCTAAAATATAGGCGTGTTACCAAAAGTATCACTGGGATGAGAAAGTTCTTCCCATGGGTTGTTTTAGGACTAGATCATCCCTACAGCAAAACCAAAAAGCTCGTTGAATGGTGATTGCTATTCAGGAAAGGCTATAGAAGACCTTGGGAGTTTGAGTCTCATGCCTCTTTTATGGGTCCTGATTCAGAAGTCCACTGAAGCCAATAGGAGCCAAGTACATGGTATGTAAAGCCAATAGACCATTGGCCTTGCTCTTTTCTATTTTGAAAAAGGTAAAAGCTGTGCAAATGTTCCTAAGTTACACAGCAGCAGCTCCTCACTGCCAAAGAGGAGAGAGAGAAGCGGACAGATGCACTATTTAAACAGAATGGGATGAATTTTAAATCCATATTTGGAAGAGTAAAGAACTTGTGTCAGCAGAGCATAGTGGTGAATTCTTCTTCAGTTGGGGGTTTGTTCCATAATGTACAATACCCTCTTGGGTGTTATGATAGGGAAGATGGTTTGTTATTTGATTTTTTAACATTTCTTAGTGTCTGTGCTTTATGGTTTGCTATTCTGAGAGTTTGTACATCATAAGCACCATTTGACAAATAGGGGGCAAGGATGTTCTTTAAGAAAAACTAGGGTTGAGATTTTTAAAGCCACTTTAGGGATCTGAGCACAGAATTCCTCACATTTTAATGGAAATCAGGCATCCACAACCCTGAGATGGCTTGGTGCGTTTCAGCCCAAGGTTGCTGCACACGATGAGTGCATAGTCAAAATGTGCACAATGAGTGATCTGTAGAATCACTTTAACATCCTTTAATATTAATGGCCTTTAATATCTTGGGCCAAGTTCTCTCCATTGAAGTCATGCTGAATTAGATCACGGATAAGAAGGTTCTTTTTTCTCCATCATATTTGACACATTTTGCGTTGTCCTAGTTTATATGGGAACACAGCTGACCCTTCTTTCCTCATTCATATCATTTCCCTTTAGTCCGTCTATTCCCGGCCAATCACTCCCTCTTTCATTAAGTGTAAAACTTTCAAAAGTATCTAGTGACTTAGACCACTGAAAGCCCACTGAAAGTCATCAAATCATAGGGTTAAAAGGGACTGCAAGAATCAACTAGTCTAACACCCTCGTCTAGTTTAACCCCCCCTCACTGGGATTTGGGCTCTTATGTCACTTCTGATAATTCTACCCTAGATCTTTAAGGAGTCAGATCTCTTTACTTTCCCCCAAACCATCCAGTGCAACCTTAATTCAGCCCCCTTGTATGTCTGCATTCGGAGAGTCTTTAATTGTATGATCACCTACTATTTGTTCCACAGGACCCGTGCCTCATTCAGGGAACTGCTAGTTATTCAATATTTCTTTTTATCCTCCACATTCACTGTGGGCCCCCGACCATGACAGATATTGCAACCCCAATGCACAGACAGCGAGGGGGCAATTGAGATGAATCACTCAGGTTGTAAACACCTCCAGAGAGGCACCGCCCCCCCGGGGAAGCTTGTATATACTGCTTCAAACTAGGTTTTTCAGAAAAAACAGACAAAGAAAGGGCTTTTGCTATACAAAGGTTACATTTAAACTGACTCAGGGCCTTCCTTCTGGTCCAGCAAACAGAAGGGTTGGAAGAACTTTGGCTGACTACAGCCCCATAAGACTGAGGGGTGACCTCTGGTAAGCTCTTAGTACATTTATAGGAACTTTTATATGGTTTTTTGGTAATGCTTTTACCTTAAGAATAAATGTGCTTGTTTAGAAAGAGCTGGGTGGGAACTTGTAACTGCTGGCAATACGCTGTTCACCGCACTCGGAGAGAAAGCAAAGTGCAGGTGCTCCTTTTAGGCAGTCTGATTTGCTGGGGATAGCATAGTGTAATGCAGGGAGCTGTGCAGCCTTAAAAACCCACTATAAGGACCCTTGACCCCCAGGGAGCGGGTCAAGGGTCCTTACCCTAGAGACATGGGATGCCTGGAGACCTGAGACCTGACTGGGCATTCCTGGAGCGGGCCACGAAGGGGAGAGATACAGGTGCAGTTGCCATGAAACAGTGACAGCCCTGTGCCTTATTTAACTGGTAGCAGTAGCAGGCTGTTATCCTTTATGTGGACCAGTGACTAGAGGAGGGCTGAGACATTTTGCTAGTGGGTTTCACAACTTTATTTTGTCTCTAGCATGTCTCTGTCCCTGTGTGCTCCCATCTGCCCACTCCAGCTCCTGCTGTTCTCCCCTATTTAACCTCCTCATCCCCTGGTCCTTGTGCCCCCTCTCCCACTGGCCCCCACCTGTTCATTTTCACCCTTCTGCACTGCAGTGGGGCTGCTCTCTTCTGGCTCTTTGTACCAGCAGGGGGAGCACTAAATGCACAGGACACACTCTCAGTGCTATTAGTTCCAGTGCCCAGCACTGCAGCAGCCAGGAGTAGCAACAGCAGCCAAGTCCTGCTCTGCCCTGCAGCCACAGGAGGGAACATGCTCAGTTGCTCTATGGGGACAGTGCATGCAGTCTGTTCAGTTCTAGGAGCTGTGAGGTGATGGAGCATGCTCAGTGAAGAAGGAATCTTCAGCGGTTATAGGTGGCGTGCTCTAACACGTCCCCACTGAGCATGTGCACACTGAGATGTTTCAGAGGCTTATAACTTGGCTAAATTTTCCAGCGGTGGCAAAAGCACGTTCCTGACACCACAGTGACCACCTGACACATTCCAACTCCCTGATCCAAAGCAAGGGGGCGCTAGAGCTTCTCAATGGAACAGAATTTTTCAACATGGGCAAAATACATATTTTCCCCTTAATCTTAGTCTCGAAAACAGCTGAGTTATTTGGTCTGAAACTTAAAAAGAAAATTCACCCTGAGGCAGACACCCAGCATGGGATATTTTAGACCAAATGGTTAAAGTTTGGTAAAGTTATAAACCCCTGAAACCAGGGTCTTATAACGGACAGCATTTGGCGACTGTAATAGGCGGTGCTGCCTGTTCCCCTAGAAATGTTATTGCTCTTTCCCCTGCTTTTGGTATCGCCCACGTTAGTTGGCAGCTGTGCAGCACATTCCTAAGCTGGATTCCGGCTCACTGCCTGGGGCTCAGTGGTGCTGACAAAAGACAGCTGGCTCCCCGGCACGTGTCTGGACAGCATCTTGTGATGCAGTGGCTCACGTCACAGACGCGTCATGCCTCCTATGCACAGGCCTCTTATTCTTGATTTTCCCACCCATGATCTGTTCCCCATGAGCTGTGGGTGTTGGGTAGCCCTGCTGATGGCTGTCACGAGTACCTGGGCTCCAGGGTGCATTGGTGGGCACCTGTTGTTAGGGTACTGCTGTTCACACTGCTCCGTGCCGGCCACCTCACTATCTCAGGATGGGAGTGATTGATGGTCATTACAGACACAGGTCGCAGCAGCTGCTATTTACATGCACTTTCTGGTTTCCATTTCACAGGGACCTGGGGTCTCTCCTGCTGGCCAGTGCCTACTGTGGTGGGGAAGGCCACGGCTTCTCCTATACCCTGCTCTTCCCCACCCTCCATGCCTGCTTTCTGCTGCACTGCTCCTGGTGGGGAACATCTTGGTGGCAGGCTGGCACTCGCCCAAGCCTGTCCTTCCAGCCGGCCTTTGCATGGGCCACCCAAGGGAGGCTGCAGTCTGTCCCACTCACATTTGCATCAGTCAGAAGCAGAGCTATTGAAGCTAATGGAGTCACAGCAGTATAAAACCAGAGGAGGAACAGCAGGCCATTGCTCTTTCCCTGAGAAGCTGCTATCTGTGACTGCACGTAATTTTTGCCAGTCAACTGTTGGCCATCACTACTGTAGCCAAACCCTGCTCTTCATTCTACCCACGTGCCTTCAGAGTAACTCCAGTCACAGTCTGGATATACGCCATTCCGAGTACAGAATTCACCCCATCAAGTGCCCCTGTGAAAGGAATCCATCTCGTTTTCATGGGCAGATCACCAAAGGAGAAATATGAGCCCTTCTTCGTAAGCAGCAGCCTAGAGGGAGCCGAGGTATCTGGAATCCGGGTTCTTTGTTAAAAGGCCCAACAGTGTTTGATCAGTTGGATACACTTGTAAGCAGAGTCAGGATGAGCTCTACCCTGACATCTGGTGGTGAATTATGGCGAGTGTGGAAAAGAACTCCAGGGGCGGATCTCGTTTGCATAGGCACACCCACACGCCTAGCATGAGCCCACAGCAACCAAAAGTGGTTACTTTGGCTGGTGTGGGATCCCCAGTTTCTCTGTTATTGGGGCAGGAAGAATAAAGTTTTGTTACCCTGATTCTGTGAATCAAGGCCAGTGGAACTGTTGTATGACAGAAGGACTGAGTGAATCCGTCACCATTACCTAAGTAGCATTTGCTTGTCAAGGGGCATGGGTTACAAAACCCAGTGAATTGAGAGAGGATGGGGACAGGTATTTGTACCTGATGGTATGGGCCCCCTCTGAGGGTCCGAAACACCAATTGCACTGCCTCCTCTCTCCACTGTTGAATGTCAGAGCTAACTTTGATTCCCGTAGGAGTCTAGTTACAGGCTGCTGAGCTGAATTCACTTTGAGCCAATGGTGCACCAGCACTGGGGCTCCCCTACTATGAGCTGAAATCGCTAAGAGCTGAAATCACAAAAGAGCTGATGTTATTAAGAGCTGAGATCACTGAGTGCTGTGTTAACTAGTGGGGGAGCCTGAAGCTGTATTGCTCAGCAGCTGACGGAGCAATTTGTGGGGACGACTGGAGGAGCAGCGAGCGGCGTGGAGACTTGCGGGGCCGGTTGGAGTGGCCCAAGGAACGGCGAGCGGAGCTGTTTGCGGGGACGGCTGGAACGGCTCACAGGTCGGGGAGCGGAGCGGAGCGGAGTGGCTTGTAGAGCGGAGCAGTTCGTGGGATGGCAGGAAAGTGGACTGGCTCGTGGTAAAGGCTGTGGCGGAACCCCCACGGAGAGACAGACGGCTGGCCAGCCTCGGATCACGTAAGGTGCCCCTTAACACCCTGCGTGCTCCCCCCTTTTACTCTGGGGCTGCACGGATCAGGGACAGAGACTTTGGGGGTTGTTGGACTTTTGGGACTTTGGGTGGTTGCTGGACCCAAGAGACTTTGGGGGTGTTGGACTTTGGGGACTCTGGGTGATTTTTGGGTTGCGGGATTCAAGAACCAAAGGGAAAGGACACAGCCCAATTTGCTGGGGTGGGTTTTGCTCATGGTTTGTGTTATGAATCCTGTTTGTGGTGTTTTCCCAATTTTATGCTGATGTCGTTTACCTCATGTCATTAAACATTTTCTGCTACACTCAGACTCCGTGCTTGCGAGAGGGGAAGTATTGCCTCTTAGAGGTACCCAGGGGGTGGTATGTAATTGTCCCAGGTCACTGGGTGGGGGCTCGAGCCGGTTTTGCATTGTGTTATTGAAACGGAACCCCTAGATACAGAACCCGGCCCTTGTTGCTGCCAACTTAGATGGGCAGAAGGGTTACATACTCATCTTCTGTCTGTGACCTTATACATGTCAACCTGGAAACCACCGACTGTCGGAGGTCTGCGGTCACCTCTAGATGACCAATGCTGAGAGAAGAGCAGCACTCAGTGGGGCTGCTCCTCGGCTAGCCTCAGCCATTGCAGCTCTATTGACGAGCGCTCTGCCCATTTACACCAGGTGAGAATCTGGCCCTTTGTCTGCATTTCCATTGCACATTTCCCTTGCCACAGGTTTATATAAAACTTTGCAGTGAACTTTCCCTCCTGCTGAAACGGTGCATAGAAAGCCAGACCCTCAAGGGATGGAACTCAGCAAAAGCAACAGAGTTGTGCCATTTTCACTACCGGAGGATCTGGCTCCCAGCATCACTTTTGCACCTGAAGAGTTTGCAAAGCTATTGATTCAACCCCTTGCACTTGATACAAAGGGTTTTAAGGGAGTAGAAGGTTAGCATTGGATGATGCTTTGTGCTGGAAAATACACCCAGGAGTTAAAAACTCGGATTTGGTTTAAACATGAAGACACTCGGCAAATGATTAAACCATAAAAGAGATAAAATGGTAATTTATCCACCACCTCCACCCCCAGGGACCGGATACCAATGGCACCACTGTGCAAGACCCGCAGGATTTGGTAGCCATAGACTCTCAGGAATCTCTACTTGTACCACATGCACGAGACCGGATTTTACTTGACTCATGACATTTTGCTTAATGCTTCCCTGTCCACTAACCCAGTCATCAAATTCTTTAAGAATCAGTTCTGTTCTGCATCCTGGTCTGGAGACGAGAAATGCACCTGTTTGCCCAACCGCCTCCACAGACGGAGCCCATGCTTGTATTGGACTGGTTATGTGAGTTACCTGATCCTCCATCGAAGTGGAGAACTCCCCATTGCCACGTGGGAAGTGAGAACCTCGCTGTTTTGCCACAGTAAAAACCCTAAGGCCTTTCTGCAGCTCCAGCACCATCCGCTTCTGTCACTCTCTTGGGCTTGGGAAGCTCCTCTCATGGAGCTCTGCCTTCTTGCTGGCTGCTGAAACTGGGCCTCACCAGGTGAGGGAAGCTGAACAGGGAGCAGTAGGCAGAGCTGGTGCCTGGCTATGGAGCGCATGAGGCTCCAGACCTTTCCTGCCAGTAGGGAGAAGAGCTGCCCCATCGGAGTCCCCCACTTACCTCCCCTCCTCTCCCGAGGGGGAAAAGAGGCAAAGCCTTCTGCCTCCAGCTCTCCCTCCCCTCCTGGGGAAAAGGGAGACCCTATTCCCACCTTCCCTCGTGGAACAAGACCAAGGACTGAGATTAACCCACCCCTCGAGGTGGAGAGGGGCAGGAGACCACCTGGAAGCACAAGGAATTCCCTTACACAGCTCCACACACAAACACAATCACTTTCCCATGTCTGGCTATGAGCTTCCTTCAGGTGCACTGATTCCCTTCCCCACACAGACACAAGACAACGCAGTGTCCTCCCACCGACAACCTGCAGCCACCAGAACTGGCAAGCTTCTACCTACACCCTCCTCTCTCCTTTTTGCAGTTTAACCTCTGGGTTCCCAAACATGCCACTTAGCAACCGCTGCTTTTCTCCACTGCTCGGGTCTATTTAGGGCCAGATCCTCAGCTGGTCTAAATCAGCATCACTCTATTGATTTCAACGGAGCGATGCTGATTTAAGCCAGCTGAGGATCTGACACATAATTTGGAGTGTATTTGTTCTGGACACAGAATTCCTGCCCCCATTGTTACGTGCTTCTGGACAGCGCAGCCTTGGACCTTTGCTGCTTAGAAGCTCACGTGCTCCAGCTGACTTCGGCTGAGTCTATTTCAGCTTCATTCCATGCTACCTCTGGCCAAGTCCTGTATAAACTCGTCACTGGAAGCAAATTAATTAACATAATGTCATTCAGAGCTAGCTAGTTCCTTCCTATCAATATCATCTAATCAGTAGCCTCACCTGAAAGGTAATCTCTGCCTTGATCTTCGGTTGGCCATGGAGCAGCCTCTGAAAACACTGGGGGCTTTGTTAATTCAGTGTTCCCACTGAGACGCCAAGGTCGCAGCCCGGTCCTTCCCCTTCAGTGTCCTTGCTTTGGGTAAAACGGGAATGACTTGGTTTCTGTAGGAGACTCCCAGAGAAACCCCCCGTTTCTTTCCTTCTCAATCTGGTGGCAGGCTGTAGTTTGTCCGACCCAGAGAAGGAAACAAGGCACTAACTGGGCCGGGAGCAGGCTAAGCAAAAATGGAATTGAAAGTGTTAGGTTAGCACCACAAAAGTGCCCCTCACATGGAGAGGTTTCCCCGTGAACTGGACAACTCAGGAGATCAGTAATGGGCCATAGCGAAGTTTTAACCTGACACGTAGCTGATAAGAGGGCTGATAGCGACAGGGGCTGAAAGTTGTCGGTCATGTGCTGACTGCTGGCTCCCCTAGGTCAGATGACTTGATGGGCTTCAGTTCATTGCTTAGGAGACAACGGTCACCATTGCAGCTGGTGCTCCTTGGCCACTTAGGATATGTCTACACAGCACTTAAACACCTGCAGCTGGCCCGGGTCAACTGACTTGGGTTTTTTGCCGTGGGGGGGAGTAGGAGGGGAGAAGCTAAAAATTGGTGTGCAGACATTTGGTGCTCCCGCAATCCCATCACCCACCACAAGGGGACAAGGGTCAAAGTAGAGAGGTAGCCAGTGAAAGAGCCCTATCAGATGACCACCCTAAGCTGCTTCAAGCCCCCTCATCAGGTGATCCGTTGCTTAGTTATGGCCCACCTGAGCATTTGGGGTAGAGTCTATGTACACAGAATGAAAGGGACTGTGTCCTCCTCCAGGCCAGAGGATCAGGATTTGCCTAACATGTGCATTGCACGGTACAGCTGAACCTGCTCTGTTGAAAGCAGAGGGCTGTAGTCTCCCAGAAACGTCAGGAGAGAAGGCTATGCCATGGGGATAGGAAAGATAGCTAGAAGAATCCTGGCCAAGATTTTCCAAAGAAACCAGCGATTTGGGATGCCCAATTCGAGATACCATCCTGGGGTCTGATTTTCAGAAGGTGTTGAGCACGTGCCCTCTGACACTCAGACCCCTTTAATGTTGCTCAAATTGGGCACCCAAAAATATAGGCCCTTCTTACACCCTTGGAGGGGCTCCCCTGTTGGACGCTCAGCAGATTTCCTTGTTTGGACCCAAGCCCCTGGATTCTTCATGCTCAGGTCTTGCTAGGGCTGGGCAGAGTCTAAGCATTGTCAGTGACCCTGGATCGCTCCACCCTCTCTCAGGGAGGAGATCCTCTGTGTAGCATCCCTTTCTGAGAGCTGGGGACAGTCCAACTGTTTAGGCCCTGAAAGTAGCACCAGCTCTCCCAAGCCTGCTTAGGAGCTTTTGCACATTCCCAGAGTTCCACCAAATCTGGTTTATTGTTCCTTTGTTCAAGGGCTAGATGACAGAAAAAGCAAGTAACAAAGAGACTCTGCAAAGGAATTTCTAAACACACACACGTTACTCTCTGACAGTACTAGAGATATGCAGATCTATGGAAACGCAACAAAACCTTCATGTAAAACCCTGCCTCCATTTTCTCACCATTCTGAAAGTGCTTTGGGAGCTGGTCCATGTCCTTTCAGGATCTCAGGACCTTTCCTTCCCCATAGCCTTGCCGGCTTCTAACCTGCTTCTAAAATGGATGGGGTAGTGAGAGCACCTTCCTTTTATAGAGTTCCAGGCCCTTGTCAGGTGACCACTGAGCGGCTTCAAGTCCCTCGTCAGGTGATCTGTTGCTTAGCTATGGCCCACCTGATCAAACTGGTTTCTCTACACTGCAGCCAGATCATTATTCCAGGGATTTCCCTTTGAACAGAAGATCATCTAATTTAATGACTCTTGATTGTTCTCCATTGTTAGCCCTCTGCTAGATGGAAGGATTTCTTCTGACACTTCTTGATGTTTTCAGCTCTAGAGGAGGTGACAGAGCCAAGGGGAGGGCTCAGAACAGTTTCACAATCAAAAGGGCAGTCACAAAGGCAGGGGGACACTACCAAATTAGTCTGGTTTAATTGCATCGCTCAGAAGTTGTGGAAAATTTCACACTCTGTGCAACGTAGTTAAGCTGACCTAAGCCCTGGTGTAGACAACACTAGGTTGACATGCATCTGACGAAGTGGGTATTCACCCACGAAAGCTTATGCTCCAATATTTCTATTAGTCTATAAGGTGACACAGGACTCTTTGTCGCTTTTTAGGTTGACAGAAGAATTCTTCCATAGATCAAGCTGCCACCTCTTGGGGAGGTGGATTAACTACGCTGACAGGAGAATCCCTTCTGTCACTGTAGGTAATGCTTACATTGAATCAGTGCAGCAGGGCAGCTATGTGTCTGTGTAGACAAGTCCTCAGTGTCTACACTACAGCTGTGCAGCTGCAGCATTTCTAGTGTAGCCATAGGGGTGGGATCCACAAAGGGACTTAGGTGTTGAGATGCTGAGCATCACAGTGCCTAACTTTGAGGTGTCTAGAACTTCACAGGAACAACACTGCACCCCACAAAGCTTGAGTTAGGCACCAAGGCTCCCTGTACAGTGAATGGGGAGAGAGAGGCGCCTTAGAATGCAATCCACAAAAGCCAGCATGCAAGGCGGACAACCTGAGAGGTGCCACCAAGAAAGGGGTGTGCTAAACCCTTCCCCTCCCTCAGAGCTGAGCGCCTAAATCCAGGCTTCAGGGAGGGGACCTAGCTCTACTTTGAGATCCACGAACTGTCTGGAGTCGAGGGGCTTAGGTGCCCAAGGCACTTTTTGAGGGAATGCATTAGGTGCCTACCCGGTGCCTCACAAAATGGCCAGAGGAGGAGGTGTCCACCTTAGAACCTTCAGCCCAGTCATGAGAGCACTTTTCTGGGATGAGGGAGATCCAAGTTTAATTCTCCCTCAGACTTGGGGGGAGGGTGGCAAAGGATTCAGACAGAGATCTATTACTCCTGCACAGCCCACTCTAACCAGTGAGCTTTAGTAGATTCTGATGGAAGAGTCCCTCAGTCTCTCCTGTTATAAATAAATAAAAAATAAATGTTGAAACTGTTGCCCTCTGGATAAATCAGGAAAGTGTGATTGGAGCAGGGGGGCTGGACCCAGGGTCTGCCACCTCCTAGGTAGGTGCCCAAACCACCAGGCTTCAGCGTCTTCATGCTGTCTTGCTCTCTTTCTCTGGCCTAATGACTATTTATGTATTTATCCACAATGGGCCAGACAATGACTCTGTTGCCCAGTGGATTGGGCACCCACCTGGGAGGTGGGAGACTCTGGGTCCAGTCCCCCTGCTCCAATCACTCATTCCTTAGTTATCCAGCGTGCTACAGCTTCACCAGGAGAGGCTGAGGGAGACTTGCATAGAGCATCCCATAATTTAGGGGTTAGAGTGCTCTCTCCTGAGAGGTGGGAGACCCTTGTTCAAATCCTGTCCCCCCATCAGGCAGAGGGGGAATGCACTGGGTTTCCCACACCCCAGGGAAGTGCTCTAACTACTAGGCTAGGAGTTATAACCCATACCTCCTGCTCTTTTCCCCCTGCATTTTGAAGGGGACCTAATCCAGTACAAGTGCTCAGAGGCCACTTGCCAAATCGGGCCCTGCCCATAACTTAGACTTGTGAACTCCTAACTTCCCCTGGTTTGTGAATCGCCCTGGGCTTAGGGGGCCAGACCCCTAAGAGTGAGCATGCCCAGAGACTGGAATGTGACCACCAGGGAATATAGGGGACTTTTACTCTGAAAAATGTAGGCAGCCAGTGAGTCCAGATGCTTATAGGAGGAATTTTGCAGATCACAGTGGAACCAAAACTGGGATTTAGGCACCTAAGTCTGGTGTTTAGATGCCTATGCACCTTCATGGGTGCCACCCAATGCAAAATGGAGGGTGCAGATTGATAACAAGTGACAACGGCCCAGCTCCTCAAAGGTACTGAGGTGCTATCCTGCCATTGATTTCAGTGGGAAATAGGCACCTAAATACCTTTGCAGATCTGGGCTGCTGTGGCTATGGACTTGCCGAGACCCACAATCTGGGCAAAAGGAACGAGCTCATTAGGCCAGAAGAGATATCGTCCCATTGAGCAGGGCCATTTGAGGGGCAGTTGGCGGTATCAGAAGCAGTCTAGCCAGCAGCTTTGTAAAGCCACCTCTGAAGAAGGCACAGGAAAGACCTGCCACGTGCCTAGAAATCATTTCTGGTGGAGGACAGGTTTAAGAAACCATATTTTCACTGCAATCCAGGGCTTGCTGTGCCCTACACACCACTGGGAGCATCGCTGTCTTACAAAGAAATATCATCAATGGGGAATAAGCTCTGAAATACATTGATATGGCCAGTAGCGAACCCACCTCAGACATTTCTATATTTGTATGGCCAGATCTGGGAGCCCAAGCGGCCCAGCCTACCGCAAGCCCTTTCAAAGGAGGCTGAAGGAGGGCAGTGCCCATCGCCCACTGAATTTCAGTAGGGTTTCAATGCCTGGCTTTGAAAACACCAGCCCAAGCCCTTACTGAGGTGAAACTCCAGCTGGCTTCAATGGGAGTTTTACCGGAGTGAGAGCTGTCTGTACGATTTGGCCTCTAGCTAATAGTGGCTTTTACCTGTCTTTTTCAGAGGAGATCTGAAAGGTTTTGATCATCATTGCCTAAGGCCAGATTCCTTTCATTCCTGCCTCTTTAAGCAATCCTATTATTAGGACATTGTTCCATAACTCCTTCCAGCCACGATTACTGAACCCCTTGAAGTCCAGAGGTTCCAGCAAGTATCCAGCTGCTTGGACTAATATCCCAACCAACCCAGCCTCCTTAGTCTGCAACATTTGGCTGTTTCTAGGAAGCAAGACCTAGATTTTCAAAGGTATTAGGCATCTAACTCCCGTTGATTTCCCAGTCTGAAAGGGGGGGGGGGGAGAGAAATGAAGATGTTTCAGTTTAAACTTCCAAAGGCTTCAGGTTTTTGGTTAGGAGGTGGTTTGTTTTATCTGTGTCAGTTCAGCCAGCCCTGATCCTCACCACCAGCCCTGTAGGATTTGGTCTCTCACTTCAGCACCCGGGGTGAAGTTCACCCACTATAAGGTCTAAGCACGATTTAAATCTTCTGCAGAGGGGTGAATTGAAATCCCTGTCCCCAACTTCCTCCGCCTCTGTGCTTTTCTCTTCACTGCCTTCCCCCCAGGCAGCCATACAAGCAGCAAAGAAAGACATAGGAACAGCCAGAGAGACCTTCTGTGACCTTGTTAGTATTAAAACCTCCCTGGTGCGGCTGGCAGTTCTGACAGCGTTTACCTGTGATCGAGATCATATCGGTGCAGGGTGTGGAATACCTGTTGAATTACCTGCAGCACCACTGTCAGGACACAGCCAGTGTGTCAGCCCCACGTCTAACAGGCAAGAACAGGGGGGATCTGGGCCCCATTGTGCTAAGCACTACCCCGATTCAGCTAGACACAATCCCTGTTCCACTTGTCTGTTTTGAAACCAAACTTGCCAGAGTTAAAGGAAGGCACAACCACCGCTTGCTTTAAAAGACAGCTAACCAATGGTCTGAATACATGCAAGTGAGGATCCTGGTGGTTTCCGTATAAGGGGGGACTGATCCTATGGTGACCACTGAGCCAGTGCAGGAAAACAATGAGTTGCGCAAAGTGCTTCAATGAATGGTTACCAAAAGACAGCATCAGAAAGACCTTATCCCACGCCCAAAGAAGTGAATGGAAAAACTCCCACAGTCTTCAAAGGCTCTGGTTCAGGCCTCATAAAGTGAGCAAACACCAGGCAATGCAACAGAGTAGGGCTGTAACATCCCAGGAGTTAGAGATGGAAAATCCCTATTGCTATAGTTTGTTTTGTCTACCACGTTTCCCCAGCCCTGGCAGGGATTCTCCAGGGTTTTGTCCCGTTTGATGTTACCCCTTTGACTTTGAAATGCCAGTTAGTGGGGCTTTCCAGTTGGAAAGCAGCGACTGGTTTATTTCTGAGTGGGAGGCAGAGGTACAGACCAGTTGTGGACTTTTGATTGCTTCTTTATGAGTGGCTATTCCCCTGTCGAATAGAGCCCTCATTGTTAAATATATATATATATATATATATATATAGCCTACTATTCAGTCTAAATCCTTCTTTGGTCAGTTTATCTCACTATGCCCTGCCCAACTCCTCTTCCTCCTTGACATCCCCACCCTTCTGATAACTGCAGAGTAAACAGAACATCTCACACACAAAGAGACCAGCCACTTTGCGGAGATTTTGAATTTAATCTTCGTACATCACTTCCGATGGTGTGTCATTTTCATCCATCAGCCCCCCGTTACATTCAGTGTCAGGTCTTTAACATGGCCGCTAGCCGGAAACTACAGCACCACAGTTACTTTCATTCATTTACATTTTGTTGTTTGCATAATTTATCCATAACAACAGCACAAAATTACACAACACATAAACTATAATAGGATAAGGACTCGTCTGCACCTGCCTCAGCACAGGGCTTGATTCTAAGAAAAACTCTGCCAAGGTGCCCGCGGCTTCCCCAGCGGTTCAATGGAGCACGTGGGTTGAAAGCAGGCAGCCCTCCCACACTTGATTTGTCCCAAAGACCACTGGGACATTGACATTTCATGCTTTTGTGCTGCACTGGGGAAGCAAAGAGCAGGGTAACCCATTGCTTAAAGAAAAGTGACCGTGTGAGGCTCCATATGTATTCTCTCTTCCAGAGACGGAAGAATAGCTCATGTGGATCCAGTGTTGAACCTCCGTTTTCAAATGAAGGGCTCGATCGGAAAACCTCTGATGTCAATGGGCTTTGGATCAGGTCCAAATGGAGGGTGTTTCTCAGGGCTCATCTCTGCAAACACTTAGGGTGCGGCAAGCTAATGCTGGGTAGATTGACACCTGGGCTTGCTGCAAGCTACGTGTCCGTCTGGACCCTGCTGCTGAGCACCAAAGGTTCTGTAAGTGCATTTTGATCTAGCCTGCTTTGCAACTGGAGCAGATTAAAATGCACTAGGGAACGGTTAGTGCCCGACAGCAGGGTCCGCATGGACAGCTAGTGCAGTGTAGATTCACACCCCAGCTGGCCGCAAACTAAGCATTCGCATGAGCAAACCCAAAGTGCTGGCTTCACACTTCCCGCTTGGGTACTGGAAATCCATCTGTGCTCAGCTGCAGCAGCAATGTAAGGCTTGTCTACACTTGCAACGCTTCAGTGTAGACACTATCTGTGCTTAACAGGATGGATTCTCCCATCTGCATAGGTAATCTACCTCCCCGAGAGGCAGTAGCTAGGTCAAGAGAAGAATTTTTCCATCCACCTAGCACTGTCTACACAGAGGATTAGGTCGGTTTAACTGTGTTGCTCAGGGGTGTGGATTTATCACACCCCTGAGCGACATAGCTGCAGGTGGGCTGGAGCAATTTTTACAGTGGGGGGAGCTGAGAGCCATTGATCCAAATTGTAAACCCCGGATACGATGGAAACCACTTCAAGCCAGGGAGTGCGGCAGCACCCCTAGTTCCAGCAGCTATGCGTAGCTGTGCAGCTGTAAGTTCCCAGTGTAGACCAGCCCTTAGATTCTGCCATCTGAGCTTAGCTGATCAGGGTTGGCCCAAGGTCAAATACAGCCCCCTGTAAATGTTCACACAAGGATCTGCAGACTCTCCCCAAGATCATGAAAAACTACTTCCCGTTCTCCTTCTAGGGCCCAATTCAAAGCACAGTGATACCAATGGGAGTTTTTCCATTGACTTTGATGGGCTTTGGATCAGGTCCTTACTGGGAGAATTGGGATCCTGTGCTGGTCACCAGATCTGCAGTCGTCTAGGGCTAATCCACTTGCTGATGATGCATGGGGCAAAACATATTCCATCTCACTCTTCCATCGCTTTATTGGCTCCTACCGGGCTAGGAATGGAAAACTCCTGAGATGGTCAGTGACGCCAGCAGCTGTGACTCAGAGACACAGAGGGAGCAGAGCAGATACAGGGCTCGATCCTGCCCCATTAAAGTCCATGGGAATTTTGCCTTTTGCTTCAGTGGGCCCAGGATCAGGCTCCAATGACTGACACGGACACTCTTTGGATTATAACCAACTTTTAAAAGCAACCAAGCAGATGGAAAGCACCAAAGACCTCTCCACTGCAAGGAATTGAGTGTTCCTTTCTCGACTGCAAGGAATTGAGTGTTCCTTCCCTGCCGCTGGGCTTTTGAAAACTAAACATAACCTTTATAAAAGTAAATTATTGTCTTATAACTTAAGTGCATCAAGCATTTCCTTAAATATGGTTCACGCTGAAAATAAAGTTACTTTTGCTGTACAGTACATTTCTGATAGAATTAGGAATAAACTTTGTTGATACTATATGCAGGTGTGTCTGTGGAATACATACATTTACACACATACCCCATGTGCAGGCACATAGGCACACACCCAAACATACCTACCTCTTGCCAGGAGTTTCCCAGTTAGTGAGAGACAGATTAGGAGTTTCTAGATGTCTAAACTTGCATGAGAATGTCTATATTAAAAGTCCCTGTTTTTGTCAATAAACACTAGAGCTGGTAGAGAAACAGGGAAAAAAAAGGCGAACATTTCTTTGAAATTTTCCCCGTTTTTTCATCAAATTTTGCCAAAATTGCAAAATTTGAAAAGTTTTGGACCATTTCTACAGGAGGACTGAAATCGTATGGTCAGAGACTCTAAGGCCAGAAGGTCACTCGATGCAATCATCTTGTCTGACTTGCATATCGCAGGCAAGAGAACTTTGCTGAAATAAATCCCATTAAATTGCAGGGGGAGGGTGTGGGTAACAGAATTGTGAAAACTTTGCACAAAGTGTTCCCTGTTTTTTTCTTTCTCCATCAAAATTCAGTCTAAATTTCAAAATAAAAATAAATAAATACATGAATAATTTTTTTTTAAATCAACCCTTTCTATAGCCGGACAGGGGGGTAAACAGGAGATTGAGAATGTCAAAATTTCATAGAAATGTTTAACCTGTTTTTTCCCCCATTGTTAAAATTTCAAGTTGAAAACACCTAGCAGCCCAGCTCTAATAAACACTTAGTATCTAATACTAGGATTCTAATAAAAACATTACACTATGCGATCCATAACTTATTCAGTCTTTGGAAATACTGAGCTACAAAATATTGTCTGACAGCATTCCAGCAACACAAACTCCTCGCCCGCCATATCTGAAGTGGGTTTAGCCTGTAATGTCATAGGCACCTGTGCCTGGCCAGGTGACACAGACAAGGCTCAAGAAGTGAAATAGGAGTTCTGCATGGAGTACAGATGGTCGATGGGATTTCCCATTCTTGACTGCAGCGGTCCAGCTTCTGAAGTCGCTAGGAAACAGTCGCCCAGGTTGCTAAGTGAGGTATCGTCACTATCCAGGTCATGGAAAAGGGGCTCAGCACCTTAAAGTGAGGCAAACAAACGATGTTGAAGTATTATTGGCGATGGACAGTCCTAGCAAAGTGCTTTGCAGTGACATAGCGCTGTCCCCCAGCAGAGCTAAAGGGCTGGAGTGTGGGCATTCAGCCGCTGCTCACACTAGGGGGCGCTGCTGATTCACGACACTCCAGCTGGACCTCTGGAAGGCAGCATGTGCTTCGGGAAGGCGCCAATCTCACCAGCTGTGGAGACTCGCGGGGAAGGTGAGAACTGGCGTGTGTGTGTAAGTCAGGATGGAATCTCCATTCTGGCCCTGTATTGGCGGGTGGAAAGAGACCCGCTGCAGAGGTGCCTAGAGATGAGCACTGAAATTTCCCAGAGGCTCTTACCATAGGGGTGCATATGGTCCCCTGGCATCTGGGGCGGGGTGAGCCCTTGCCGGAAGGGGTCCGAGCTGTAGACGCCCTGCTCAATAGCCAGCAGCTGTTGTGGCGGGGCCAATGTGGTGTATGGGTTTATGATCCCCTCCAGGCCAGCATTCCCACCATTGTTTGTCTGAGCTGTAAGACAAGGGAGAACTGATGTCAGAGCCAAATGCTGCTGTAGGGCCCCCCTGTTTCTAACCTCCCTGGGCTGCTACACAGGTCTGCACTCCAAACCCATCCCCAGGCAGCAGTGCTGGGTCCCTTCTCACCCCTTCGGGCTCTTCTCTCACACATATCCCTGAGCCTGCAGTCCCACGGTGGCACCCCTTACTCTACCCCATCAGCTCCCCCCTTCTTGCCCTGTCACCTAAGCTTCTGGCCCCCTTTGGCCAGAATCAGCGTCTCTCTGTGCTGTGCTGCTGTCATCCCTCCTTTCCTGCAGAAATGGGCAGAGATGTCTGTCAGGCTCTGTCCACTCCAGACTTCTGGACAAGTCATAGCCCTGCATGCTCCCAGGAGAATGCTCTGTCAGTCACTCCAGCCCTATGCTTGGGGCCCGGATGGAGGGGTAATACAAAGGTGGCTTTAAGTCACCTTCACATACCATGTATTCTGGGGTCATTCTGGGGCCACCATGCCCTGCAGTGTAAGTTAGAGCCTCCTCGGGGCTGCTCTAATTGACTCTCGGCTTCCCATGACTCCCCATGGGCCTTGGGATGCAGAGAACAGATGAAGAGCAGTGTGATTTGGCCATGTCCCTTCCCGACCCCTGCCACGAGCGTAGCCCTCCCTCCTATTCCCTAGTGCAAAAACACCCCTTGGCCAGGGTTGTAGATCAGGACTGTTGTAGAGCCCTTTCACCAGCTCTGCACCAGCCAGGGGGCCATTCCCGTTCCCCTTCAGGCTCCTTTGCACTCCCAGAGCAGCAGCAAGGGGCCTTATCAGAAATGAGAATCTCTCCCTCGCTGGCAGGAACAGCTTTGCCACCCCCGCCCCTGCCTGCCCAGTGCGCTAGGCAGGTTATCAGAGAAGCAGCGAGCCCTTAGTCGTCTCTGTTTTAATTAAAGCCAAACCACCTTTTCCTAGCCTCACCCCTTGCGGCAGTGAGAACCCTGACCCCCTTTCCCACACTAGCTGCCCTTGCCGGCCCCTTGCCCTTATGCTGTAAGCCATGTAATAAAAAGAAACGCTACTTCACCCAGCATGTAAGCAACCAGTGGAACTCACTGCTGCAAAGAGATTATCAAGTCTCATGCTGTGGCTGGGCTTCTAAGTGAGCTGTTTATCTTATGACGGATAGTAACATTTTCAGCTCTGCTGGCTAAGGGGGAGACTCCCCCATGCATGTAGGGCATTCTACAATGGGCTAGTGCAGTGATTCTCAAACTTTTGTACTGGTGACCCCTTTCACATAGGAAGCCTCTGAGTGTGACCCCCTTATAAATTAAAAACACTTTTTTCTATACTTAACACCATTATAAATGCTGGAGGCAAAGCGGGGTTGGGGTGGAAGCTGACAGCTCGCGACCCCCCACATAATAACCTCATGACCCCCTGAGGGGTCCCGACCCCCAGTTTGAGAACGCCTGGGCTAGAGGATCTGGGGGTAACACACCTCAGAGCTGGGGGATCCCGGGCAGAGTTCTGAAGTGCAGTGGGGGCCTGTCTTGCAGCAGAATGGGAGATCCCAGCTATAGGAGTTGGGGTTCTAGGCCAGGAAACGGTACATGGGCAGCAGAAAGTGGGCACTGCAATTGAACTGGGAATACCAGTGCCGCATTTTGGGGGGGGGTGGGCAGCATCGTGCAGCCTCTCTGTGATTTCTGACAGTGGTCATGGGGGTCTCATGCAGCAAGGGGGTTAGGTGGTCTTCTTGGGCAGTACCTGAACTGAGCCGCTGGGTGTTTTGCTGATCTTGCTGCTGCTGCTGCTGCCTCCTCGCAAGTTTCTTCATCTGTTCAGGAAGGAAAGGAATGCAGAGGGTTGAAACAAGTCAATCTATGGAGGAGGCAAGAGCAAAGCTCTAGGACAGTGTTTTTCAGGAGAATATAGGGCCGGAGGGACCTCCTGGGTCACTGAGTCCAGTCCCCATATCGTCCCCCGAGGTTACATACCTTCGCTCTCTGATTCTGGAACCAAACCTGCACGACTCGCACACTCAGCCCCGTCTCAGCTGCCAGCGTCTCTCTGACCTGGGATAAACGACACAGCAGACGTCCTCAGTCTTTTAACCAGCGGCTTTGCAGTTTCATTCCAGAGGAGAAACAGCGATCAGGCAAACCCTGGTGACCCAGAACATCAGGGAGTCTCCAGTTCACACAGTCCCCAGGAGGCCTGGCAAGCAGCCTGCTGGCGGGGCGTTTTCCTACCACTGGAGCCATCTCAGAGAGACAGAACCATGGACTGCACCATCCCCTCCAGATCCCTTTGGGTAGAGGCTTTGCCTCGAGGCCTGTGAACCCTGCAGCTGGCCACACAGATGGTGAGCTGTGAGCTGCTTCCCATACGAAGTGCTTGTTTCACTATCCCCATCTTCTCTGCCTTCCTACAGTTGCCCCTCAGTTTGTTTGCTCTCCCTCTTGGGTCTGGTGATCAGTCTAGACTGTAAGCCTTTTGTGGTAAGGACTCTTTTTTTAAATGACCTACATGTACAACAATTAGTGCTATGGGACCCCGATCCCTGACTGGGCCCTCTGGGTGCTTCCGTAGTAAAAATAATAAAGAATAAGGAATCACACAATATAGCTCGCTCTCTGCCTCACATGTACACACAAGCAATCAAATGCCTAGGGATGAGTCCCCAGTCTGCACTGGCTGGAATTTAAGGGATTTAGTTTAGCCTATGAAGCCTGGGGGTGAAATCCTGCTCCCCACAGCTGTTTTGCCATTGATGCCAATGGGGCCAGGATTTCACCTTAATGCCAACTCCGTGCCCCGGCCCAGAACAGGGGCCCGGGGGGAGAGAAGGATGTCTGGTGCCTGCCCTCTCCCTCACATCCCCACGTGGGGACGGGGCACAAGTGCAGTGCTTGTGTTTGGGGGAGCACAGGGACTGCTCCCTCCTAGCTCCTCCAGGGGCACAAGCTGCACCAAGGGGGCAGGGAGGAGATGGGGGCCATGCATCCCTCTCTCGCCCTCACCACCCCTTGCAGCTAAGGCACGGAGTAGCTACACCCCCGTGTGATCTGGAAGGAGCCCATGGAGCTCCCCACCAGTGGGACAGAGCCAGCAAGATACAATCTGGCCCTATATGGACTGGGTCCTGGTTATCTCAAAGACTATCTCATGTGATCATACAGCAGCATTGAGCAAGCACTCCTCCTGTTGAGCCTGGGTGTGACTGGAGGCAGGGCCTTCTTAGTGGGGGGGTCTCAGCTATGGACCAGCTTCCCCATCAGTTCACCAGAGACTGAGTTTATTGACCTTCAGGTCATGCTGGAAGGTCCAGGCTTTTCCAAGGTGCGGGAGGGTAGGCAGATGGGGCTGGTGGGAGGGCTGTAGTACTGGGGAATCCCAGACAGGTTTCAGCTGTGGGACAGACTGAGCACCTCCTATTGCGACCGGTGGAGAACCTCACAGATAGGGCACATGACTGTAAGATGTTCTCTCTTCCACGGACGCAAGATCACAGCCAGGCCCAGTCCGGCTACCTGCAGCTTCCGATCATAAGAACTGGCTGGGAACATCAGAACAGAGATAGGTTCTATAATCTGGCCCACAGCCACTCAGGACCTTAAACACAATAGAAGAACTTTAAAGAAAATCAATGTCTAGCTTGACAGGGAGTGAGAGCAACAATTTCTGCAGCGAAGTAATGTCCTCGGGCATTCCATGCCCATAAGAATGGAATCCGCAGCAGCCTGAATGAGCCGTTAGCCTCGATCAGTGATGAGAAGGAGCCCCGTATAACAAACAA
Source organism: Terrapene triunguis (assembly GCF_002925995.2). Taxonomy (NCBI): domain Eukaryota; kingdom Metazoa; phylum Chordata; order Testudines; family Emydidae; genus Terrapene; species Terrapene triunguis. The sequence goes on along the minus strand of NW_020664563.1, from coordinate 7,001,501 downwards.
TTACTGTAATCGAGCCTTGAAAAAACACAGCCGTTTAGCCGTAACTCTAAATCTATCTGCCGGAGCACTGGTGGGAAAAGGCCCTTTTAATGATGGAATGGAGAGAAGGGGCCAGATCCCCAGCGGCTGTCAGTTGGCGTGGCTCCATTGTCTTCAATGGACTTGTTCTGATTTACATCAGCCGAGTAGCTGGCCCAGGAGGACCGCCAATTGGAGGATAATATGAATCTCAGAGTTGGGTGAGGATGGAGTCAGGGATATATTGTCCAATGGAACCACCAGGACAGACGCACTGCTCAGCAACTGAATCGATGTTATTGGAGTCAATGATCAGATCTCCTGCTTTCTTTGGGTTTAACTTCATGAAGTTCTAGGACATTAAGGTCCAGCAAACACCTAATCTGAGCAGAAATTGCAGGTGCTTGGGACTTTTTTAAAAACTAGACTTAAAACACTGAGAAATGTACAATAGGAAGGAAACAATCCTCCGTTTTTCAGGAAATAGCCGGGATGATCTAAGAGATCCTTTCCACCTCTAACTTTCCTGGATGATCTAAGTCAGTGGTTCTCAACCAGGAGTCCAAGGGCCCACCAAGCAGGGCCAATGTTAGACTTGGTGGGGCCCAGATCAGAAAGCCAAAGCCCCACCATGCGGGGCTGAAGCCTGGGGTCCCAAGACCCATCACCCGGGGCTGAAGCCGAAGCCTGAGCAACTTAACTTTGCAGGGCCCCCTGTGGTGTGGGGCCCTGGGCAGTTGCCCTGCTTGCTACTCCCTAACGCCATCCCTGGCTTTCATATGCAGAAAAAAAATTGTTGTGGCACAATTGGGCCATGGAGTTTTTATAACATGTTGGCGGGGCTTCAGAAAGAGAAAGGTTGAGAACCCTTGATCTAAGAGATCCTTTCCACCAGAAAGTCCTGGGGACAGGGGTCGTATCCTCTACTATGTGTTGTACGGCACCTAGCACACAGTGTCTGGGACAGACGCTGCCTTACAGAGACTACAATCTCAATAGACAAGACAAAGGGGAATCAAAATCTCCATTTTACAGACAGGGAACTGAGGCACAAGGGACTTGTCCAAGTTCACACAGGAAGTCTGGGGCGGAGCGAGGAACCAAACCTGTTCTGCTGAGCCTTGTGCCGGTGCCGTAACTACAAGACGATGCTTCCCCCAGCTAAGCGCATCAGTGGTACGAAGCAAACCCGCTCCAAAGAAAGGATATTACTTGTTAATCTTCCTCGTGGAAGATACCATTCCACCTGACTCCCACCAGGATACTGAGCACCCAGGGAGATATAAGCAGGCTCTTCCGTAAGATTTTTGGAATCTCTGGGGCACTGGTAGGTGCACTTCATGTGTGCCACAGACAGCAGTAACTCCACCCGCCCTCCCCCAGTGAACAGGGCACGGGACTGGGACTCAGCAAGTGTAAATCGGTGTCAGTCCAATGACTTCAGTGGAACTAGGAGGATTTACTGCAGCTTGGGGGTTGGCCCAGAGTCAAAGAACTACCCACCATGCTGCGCGCACACAGGCGTTCATATTTACACTTACAGCACATACCTTCATTTCTTCTTGCATGCACAGCTGGGAAATTTGCTCACATTTGGAGGTGCTTTGGAAAGCTGAGTTCCCTGGGTACGTCTGGCTGCACAAGTACATGTTACACACACACACACACATATGCAACAGAAACAGAGCAGGCCAGATCCTCAGCCAGTGTAAATCAGCACCACCCCAGTGGCTTCAATGGAGTGACACCGGCTGAGGATCTGGCTCGACATCTCCAACACGCGGATGGTTCTCTTATCATTGTACCTTCCTGCATGGCTTGGAGGAGACCTCGAATGACGCTTTGAATGCCCTCCGCTGCTGCGTTGTCAGGATTGTCCTGGGTCTCTTGGGACGCTTGTGATCCTTGCTGTCCTCGACACCTTTCCCGGGACCGTGGCCCATTTTGCATAGACTCTCTTCATCGTCACTTTTACCTGAAAGAATTAAGCAGGCCCATGAAGGTGATGGACAGAGTGTGCCAGCTTTCTGGGCGGTGCGTCTTGGTTTAGCTGAACTGTACATTTTAGCACCCAGATCCTCAAAGGGATTTAGGTGCCCAACTCCCACTTGGCGTTAGAAGCCTGAGACTTATTGACTTTCAATGAGTTTTAGGCTCCTAAGTGACTTGTGAAAATGGGATTTAGGCATCTAAATCACTTGGTGACTTTTGAACCCTTAGTACATATATCTACACTTTTTAAAGACTTTTTGCTGCAAGTTCCCCAGCCACCCCGCCAAACCTCACATAGATTTATTTACACTTTCATCTGACCATGTATATTTGATCCAAACCACCACAGACTTTGGGGATTCCACATTCCCCAGCCTCCTCATAGTTTCCTATCCAGCCTCCTAATCACAAAGTGGCAGCCATCTTCCCTGAGAGCAGCCTGGCTTCACTGAAAGCAGAGGGGATGGCCATCTTCACTAGAGGCAGCCTCACTTTTGCATGCAAAGCTATTGTGGAATTACTGCCATCTTGACTGGGGGAGGTTTGGCTTCAGCCCTGTTGAAAGCAAGGGGAAGTGGTGGCCATTTTGAACAAAGGGAAATTCACAAGTTTGAATTCCAGGATTATGTGAAACGAACTCCACCAAATATTGTGAGATTCATAATAAAATCACACGGGTTGGTCACACCATAATAGGGCTTAGAATGGAAGTCTAGATGCAGCCTTAGCTATGGAGGCCCAACCCACACTTCCCATAATTCCAGATTCTTGTGTTAAGCACTTTACAAAGGTATCATTATTCCCATTTTACAGATGGTGAGACTAAGGCTCAGAGAGATGAAGTGACTTAACCAAGGTCACACACCAGATCGGGGTAAAGCTGGGCCTAGAAGCCAGGACTATCCACTGTATTGTGTCTCTATTGTACAATGACCTCCTCAAACCACCCTTCTGTTGTTGTCTTGTGGGTCTCATCATCACACACTGTGCCTGGACAAAAGAAGGGCAAGGCCATTCTTGACTGATCAAAAGATATTGCTGTGCATTCACTTACAGATCATAGATCAGGCCAGATTTAAATGTGTACGTATGGAGTTTATATAACAGGACATTATGATTTTGGGTCAGGAATACATCCAAGGTGAAACATGAAACCGTAGAAGCTTCTCCCTAGAATTCATGTGGGAGAACTTTTCTCTTAAGAACTAAAAATGCTGTAGCAGTCAAATATTACAGAGAGATAAAGAGGGGACAGGCTCTGACCCCCAAATCCAAGGTCTAGATCAGGGGTAGGCAACCTATGGCACGTGTGCCAAAGGCAGCACGTGAGCTGATTTTCAATGGCACTCACAGTGCCCGGGTCCTGGCCACCGGTCCAGGGGGCTCTGCATTTTAATTTAATTTTAAATGAAGCTTCTTAAACATTTTAAAAACCTTATTTACTTTACATACAACAATAGTTTAGTTATATATTATAGACTTGTAGAAAGAGACCTTCTAAAAACGTTAAAATGTATTACTGGCACGCAAAACCTTAAATCAGAGTGAATAAATGAAGACTCGGCACACCACTTCTGAAAGGTTGCCGACCCCTGGTCTAGATGTTCTTCATAATTTAACCTGACAATGTGAAAGTGAGATGAAAGGACTAGCGCTCGATGTTTGCAGAACTGTAGGCAATAGGAGCATACATCTCTTCTCTGACATAAAACCACCCAAACTCAGGCACTTGGGGAAAAACAAGAATTAATGCCATGTGAAGTTTAAACTTGTTTCATATATTTGTTAAAGATTGGAAGGAATTTGAGGGGGGTTTTCTCGTCCCCTTTTTTTCTCTATTCACACCACCAATTTATGATGTAAGCAGTCTCCGCTGAAGGTTATATCCTGTGAGAGCTAGACACCTGTGGAACCTTGCTTGAGACAACAGTGTCAGCACTAGAAAAAGGAATGACGATTTATAAATCCATTTCGAGGAAAGCTGAACTTTCTACACAAGGACAGGAGGTGGAGCCTGAAGCCATACAAGTTGGACATTTTTCCCTGGAGGTCTAAAATACTTAACAATTTATAAACTCGCTGCTTAGTGCCTCAGGTGGCAGATTAAAAGCTGAATTGTCCAAACAGAAGAGCAGGAAGGGAAGTAATTTTGGCAGCATGAGCAATACAGATGGATCGGAGTTCAGCTGATGAATTCACTGTATTTTCAAAGGCTGTAACTTACCTCTCAACCCCCAGACTCTGAAATGAGGGACAGTCACACTCAAAATGAGAGACAATGAGGGACAACCCACTTTAAAATGAGGGACAAATTTTTTTTTATTGGACACACTGGGTTTGTTTGTAAATCAAAGTACAAGCATACAAATAGCCTGGAACTTATTATGATGAGACTAAATAATGATTCTGTGCACTAAAAGCATACTTAAGATGCTAAGATGAAAATAATGCGAGCGCTTGTTTCTTTAGAGTCTGGTTCTTGGCCTTTACCTTCAACCATGACTGTCACAGGCTTTGGAAGAGCAAAGCATTAAAGCAAATTAGTGATTTTTTATACTAATGAAATACAATAATACAGAAAGAATGTTAGGATGAACCCATACAGTTAAGATCAAGCTCCAAACTGAGGAGTGAGGTGACGGGGCAGGTATTATGGCAACTCCAGTTTTCTTGATCCAAGTTTGCAGCTCATAGGAAAGGGGAGCAGGTGGATCAATGAAGTGGCCCCTCAGTTCCCCAGGGATGCTGATGGCCCTGGCTGCAGGGAAGAGCATGGGCAGGGGATCCCCCTCCCTGGCAGAACGGATCTGCCTGCGAACCACATCCTTGCAGCTGCAGATGGTCTCCCCGAAGCTGGACTGGAAATGTGCCTCCACTCACCTGAGCCTGCAGTCCAAGCCACTGGAGAAACCCAGCCAGCCCAGCTCCAGCACAGGCAGCTCCATGTCCAACTACTCAAGGAAGCAGGTGACTGAAGAGCAGTCCAGGGAGGTGCTAAGCAATTGCTCGGCTGCCCCTTCCTTGGCCCTGGGAGCCAACACGGGTGCCTGAAGGATGCCCTTGATCTCAGGCTCCGAGAGGAATTTGGGCACCTTCCCCCAGTGCAGGGAAGCCCTCAAGGCGTCCCTTGCTCCACTTGCTTGCAGCGTGGCAGTGACTGGTTGCGAATGCGAGGTGTGACGACATCACGCACCAAGACATGCAGCTCACAAACAGGAACCTGGCTGAGCAGCCGAATCGGGACTTCGCAATGCCAATGCATAGGACTGAAGGACAACTTTAAAAATCAGGGCCAGGCGTGGGACGCCCTGCACAATGCAGGACGGTTGAGAGGTATGGGTTGGAATAGCCATTCCACATGACTAACAGCTCATGGGATTTGCTCCAACAGTCTAGATCACTGGTCTGTCTAATTTGAAACCCGTTCTATACCACAGCAGACCATTGTTCCATTTTATAGAGCAGCCAACCTCCTAGCACGCCTGACCAGTTCACTGATCCATCCACTCTGGGCTCTTATCTCCTGCCACCCAACTAATGGTACAAATGGCCTAAGACCGCCTAAGACCTTCTTTCCCATGCAGGTCATATTAGTCAATATTTACCTCTTGGGTTAATGTCAATTTCACATCAACAGACGTCAATATTAATTTATTATTCAGTAGAACTGGCTGAGATTTTTCAACCAAAACTTTTTTTTTTGGTAAAAAAATTCAGATTCAGCCACATCAAAAAGTTTCAGCAAACTGGGCTCATTTTGCTGAATTGCTTGGGTCGAAAATACTACAAAAAAAAAAAAATTCTGAAAAAATCAAAACATTTCATTTTGACTTTTCCTAAATTGAATGTTTTGCTTTTTGGTTCAAAATGACTCTTCGTTTCAAAATTTCCTTTTGTTTTATTAGAAACAAGCAAAAATGATTCTATTTTCTTGAGACTAATCATTTTGTTCTAACTGAAATGAAGATTTTTTGTTTCTTTTTAACTTTATGGTTTGCCAAAAATTTCTAACAATTTCATTTCCAGTTCAACCCCAATCCTTTTTTTTTCAGTGAACTGAAAAACTCATTATCCGCCCCCCTCCCCCCCTCTATTATTCAATTCCATAACGGAATTTTCTAAGCAAGTACAGAATTCTGGGATACAGCTTAAAAGAAAGACACTATACAAAATACAGGCCTGCGTGCTTCCTACAAGATGCCAACTCTGTCTACTTCACTATCAAATCCACATTTTAAAATCAGTAAGTCTGAAAGATTCGCATCCAAGAGTTTTAAAAGAGCTGTCTAAAGAGCTCTCTGGACTGTTCATGTCAATTTTCAATAAGTCTTGGAACACGGGAAGTTCCCGAAGACCAGAAGAAAGCTTAGAATGTTTAACTTACCCTGGTCTCTGCACATATTTCACTGCCCCGCAGGCTGTGTCCAAGGAGATACTCCAGACTGAAGTATCCCTTTCACAATATACTGAGGTTCAGTTTGGAAAAGTAACATTTTATGTCCTTGAAATTCCACAAGGATTTTTTCTGTGCTCCTGCACTGAGCTATTGGAGACAATAACCCACTGGGTCTTGTCCTGTTCCAAGCCCCTCGACGTCTACTGGCTGCAGCACCTTCACAGCTTGCCCACACTGCAGCAGAAGCCTGGGCCAACATACGTCCATGGACCGTTCCAAGAGGAAGTGTTTCCATGATGAACTCACAGTTGAAGTTCCGGATAGGGCCAACGAGCAGGTCCAGTTCCAAAGACTTGCGACTAGGGAAAAGCCATGGTGAGAGGCAAGCGGAAAGACTCCGGCTGGCCGCACAGAGTGAGGACAGGGTTTCAGCGCTGGAGCAGGCACTTGCTTCCCAATTCTTGGAACAGGAACAGTGGCTAAGGGAGGCGGACATTGCTCAGCAGAGAGAACCGTTTGAGCGGCTCATATCTATACTGGCTGCCAGATCATTGGCTCCTGCTGCCTCTCCCACACCATGGCCTGAGTCCCCTACAACGTATCCTCAGTCCAGAAACAGCTCGGAAAACTCCCTGGTTGGGTGACCCATGCAATCAGTCCCATGAGCAGCCGGGCAGGGCAACTTAGTCCCATGCAGGCTTTAGTCTTGAACCCCCTTCTCCTGGGGATGCCTCCACCCCCTTTCCCCGGTGTTAAGTGTGCGAAAAGAGGGAACGAAGAGAAAGGAGAATGGGGGGGGGCAGGGAACATGGCATGATAGGGGGTTTCTGTCTTGTACATGGTTTCACAGTTTGCACTTTATGCTCATTTGTTGTTATTCTTTTAGAAAGATCTTGTTGTAACTGGTGTTATGGTGTTGCCTGCCTGGCAATGGGTGAATGTTGTACGGTTTTAATACATGTTTACAACTAAAGCTTTTTATGTCATCAAGAAAGTTTATTGCTGTCCCTGCATCTCATGATACAATCCAATTTGAAATAAAGGTGAACACATGATGAGGGACAATTAGGAATTAGTAAGCAGACCCTAAGCCTCTATCTGGTTCCGTTCAGCAAGCCACACTTCAATCACTCCCTTATACGAATCCTCATTGTGAATCATGCCCCCACCCATTTCATAAGTCGTCTTGTCATTCGCAAGTACTTTGCATGGTAACCAGCACCCCTGCAGCACTGAGCCCCCCCAAATCAATTAATTCCATCCCCTCCCGCCCACAAGCACATTCATAAAGGTGCTAGTTTCCCTCTTCCATTGGGCCGTACACGCCCATAACATGGAAGGGAGCACAAAGCATCCCTGACTTCTGTTGCCTGGGCATAGCCAGCTCCAGCTGTGGTAGCTGCATTTCTTGGCTGTGTGTATCGGTTCAGTGGCCCCTCGCCCACACAGGTCCTTTCAGGGGGAAATGGCTCACCTCTGGCTTCACAAAGATTGGGAGGAGCACAGCAAGCCACAGTGAGGGGGACAGCATTGATGACACTGGCCTCCAAATGGGTCTGTAGCCGCCTCCAATGGATTTTCAATCTGCCCAAACCACATTCAACCACCATTCTTCACCTGCCGAGAGCATAATTAAACCATCTTTTGCCAGGGCCTTTGCAATTAGGGTATGGTTTCATAAGCCAAGGCAAAAGGGGGAATGCAGGGTCCCCCGGAACAACGGTGAGGACAGTAGCTCCACTGATGACAATGTCATGTGGTGGGAATAGTGTCCCAGCCTGTCCATGAACGTAGGCTCCCGATCAGCGAAGAACCCTGGTCTCATGAACTTTTCCAGTGCATTGGCATTACTAAATCTCCCTCTGTAGTCCACGAGGGCTGGCATAACAGTGGGGTAGTACCATTGTGGAGGTCAAATTATGGGCAAGAGTCCCACCAATGGCTCCAGCGCAGATAGAAACCCTATTCTCTGAAAGCCAGCAATTACCTCAGGAATATCTTTAATGCCCACCGCCTTGGGGTAACCCACACACCTGATTGCCTCAGAAATGTCCACCACTGATTTATCCGCAAATTGACTTTCCAACACCAAACTGGGTTGGCAACAGACCTGTAGCTGTCTAGTGTAACCAGCTTCCAGATGGTTATAGCAACTCGCTTCTGGACTGGGAAGGGTGCCCTCATGTGTGTCTTTACGCCAGACGGTCGGGGCAAGCTGCCCACAAAGCTCCAGAAATGTAGCTCTCTTCATGCAAAAGTTCTGGCCCACTGCTGGTCATCGCAGGTCCCCATGATGATGAGATCCCACCAGCCTACGTAGGAGACATCAGCGGCTATATTGAGTGTCATGAGCAGCATGAGCGAGTGCGAGTCTGCCATGCCTGGATACATCTCCTCCTCCTCCATGTTGAGCTCTGTCAGATGCCTTTGGTGGGTCAGAAAACACAGCCGAAATGCCCACCAATGCCTCACGGAAGCTCTGCCCGTTTCCTGACACAGGAGTGAAAGTGCAAGCAAGAGAACTTGAAAAGGACCTTCTCCCTGTTGCTCGGCTGGCAGTGTTGGCGGGCTGTTCAAACTTCCTGTAACGTGCTGGGTGCACTGTAAAGTTTTCCCATAGTGCACCATGGTCAAAGGCCTAGAGCAGCCACATTTCGAGAGAGCAGTAGGGAGTCTGCGGTATGGTTGGTTTGACTCGGGTCTGCGTGCTGCAGTGTGGATGCCAGAGCCCCAGGTTTGAAAATTCTTAACGTAGGGTTAACAATCAGTGTAGATGCTCTAACCTGGGTCAGATGACTTGAGTCCCACTAACTCTGGGCTTACAGTGCAGTGTAGACATATGCTCAAGGAATTCAATCTATTTTGCTTAACAAAGTGAAGGTTAAGGGGTGACTCCATGACCGTCTATAAGTACCTACGTGGGGAACAAATATTTAATAATGGGCTCATCAATCTAGCAGAGAGAGTAATTAACCACTGGAACAACTTACCAAAGGTTGTGGTGGATTCTCCATCACTGATCATTTTAAAGTCAAGATTGGATGTTTTTCTAACATATCAGTTCCAGGAATTATTCTGGCCTGTGCTATACAGGGGGTCAGACTAGATAATCACAACAGTCCCTTCTGCCTTGGAATCTATGAGTCTTTGGACTTGCAATACTTCAGTGGGAGTTGAGAGCACCTGGTATCCTGTAGTGCGCACTCATCATATAGCAGGATCAGGCCCAAAAGTCATTTTAGGATTATTTATTTTATGGTAGTACCAAGAGGCCCCAACCAAGACCTGGGCTCCTTTGTGCTGGGTGCTGTACAGACACATAGTGAGAGACAAGGCAGAAAAAGGTTGGGCAAGAAAAGAGAGAGGGGCTGTGACTTGCCCAGGGCCACAAAGTAGGTCAGTAGCAGAGTGGGGTACAGAACGGTAGTCTCCCGTGACCCACTCACTGACACCTCCTGGATTTTATTATTGCTCGTTTACTTGGGAACAAATCCACGGCGCTCTCCCACCAGTTTAAGTGGTGTCTGCACAGCAAGTTAGCAGAGACTGCAGCAGGAAGGTAACCACCAGCGTTCCTGTTCTGCTTCCGTATGGTGGAACCAGAAGCCACAGAGGTAGGGATTTGAAATGCTTTTGAAAATCACTAAGCACTATGAAATTGTTTCAAACCGTTTTTATTCCAAGTCTGAAGTTATCTTGATTAAAATAATAGTAATCCATGACGTGGGCATGTTTTTTTGAAAACTGAAACCATTAATTAGTGATTTTTAATGCCCCCCACTGTAATTTTCTATAACAAAACATCCCTTTCATTTTTTAATTCCTCAGTTATTAGTCCAAACTGCTTTTATTTCTTCACCGCTCAGTGTCTCCCCACAATTGTTCTCTTTACCTTGTGTCCGACGCTGCTTTGTGATGCTTAACTCAATGTGGCATTTTGGGACACAGCTTGCACAGAAGATGCTATGCAATGAACACTTTATTGTGCTGCATAATTAAGAGACCTTATTTATGACTTAAATACTGTATTGGTAACCTCGGTTATTAATCCTCAGAGAAGCACCTTGAAAGCACTTGTAAAATGACCATTTTACTGTGTACGAACTCCCCTCTAATGTGCTGTAAATCAATCATAACCTTTCCAGCAAAGCTCCTCTAGGATCCGTTGGGGAAGTGTTTATGGTGATTACACCTATAATGAAGCTAAGTGGCTTGTTTTAACAACATGATACGCACAGTGTGGGCAGGCTTGGAAGGGGCTTCATTGTAGGGATAAGCAAAATGGCAGTAATTAAGGCCAACCTTAGAGGATCTGGGAAGAGTCTCCCAGCCTCTATGTTTCCATGTGCCCACAAGGTGGGGACCCTGCTCATGGGGAGCTGAGACTGACTCCGCGTCGGTGCAATGCAAGCTGAAAAGCAGTTCTAGGAGGTCTGCACTGAAGCCAGAAAAGGTGGATGTGGTCTTTGACAGACATGGGTGTGGTCTGGGGAAACTCCAGCTGCACGCCACACCTTGCAGGCTGTAATTTAAAGCAGGCTGTTGGCTGTGATCTCTCTGGCCCATTTCCACAGTAAGAATCAGGGGGGTTAAGCAGGGCTCTGAAATAGAATGGGCCACATTGAAATGCCCAGATTTGCAGACATATTTCTGTTCCTCTTTCAATTAATTATAAGAAACAGTCAAACCTTACTTCACCTTGCATGATCTCTTGAAATGTGTGTTAACTACTTAGGGTATGTCTACACTACAAAATTAGGTCGAATTTATAGAAGCCGGTTTTATAGATATCGGTTTTATACAGCCGATTGTGTGTGTCCCCACATAAAATGCTCTAAGTGCATAAAGCCGGCGGACCGCGTCCACAGTACCGAGGCTAGCGTCGACTTCCGGCGCATTGCACTATGGGTAGCTATCCCACAGTTCCCGCAGTCTCCGCCGCCCATTGGAATTCTGGGTTGAGATCCCAATGCCCAAATGATGCAAAACAGTGTCGCGGGGGGTTCTGGGTACATGTCGTCAGGCCCCTCCCCCTCCGTCAGAGCAACGGCAGACAATAGATTCGCACCTTTTTACCTGGGTTACCTGTGCAGACAACATATCACGGCAAGCATGGAGCCCGCTCAGCTCAGCTCACCGTCACCATATGTCATCTGGGTGCCGGCAGACGTGGGACTGCATTGCTACACAGCAGCAGCAGCTAACTGCCTTTTGGTGGTAGACGGTGCAGCATGACTGGTAGCCTTCATCGGCGATCTGGGTGCTGGCAGCTGTGGGGCTGGCAGCCGTAGGGCTGCATTGCACCAGCCCTTTGCCTTTTGGCAGTAGATGGTGTATTACGACTGGTAACCGTCATCGTTGTACAGCAGTGGCTGGAACTCCGTATGTGCCCCAGTCTCCCATCCCCCCAGTCATATTCTGCTGCCTTCACAATGACGATGATGGCTATCAGTCGTAGTATGCCATTTTCTGCCAAGCGCCCTGTTGGATCATCGCACATTAGCAGAGTCTTCCCTGAGCAGCAGATCGTGCAATAGGCCTGAAGGCCATCGTCATCATAACTGCCAAGCGCCCAGTATTTGCTGCCAAGCACCCAGAAGATGCCAATGGCTATCAGTCATGCTGCACCGTCGTCTTAAGATGTAAAAAATAGATTTGTTCTGTATTCATTTGCTTCCCCCTCCCTCCATCAAATCAACGGCCTGCTAAACCCAGGCTTTTGAGTTCAATCTTTGGGGGGGGCCATTCTGTGTGACAGTTGTTTGTGTTTCTCCCTGATGCACAGCCACCTTTGTTGATTTTAATTCCCTGTACCTGTATGCCATGTCGTCACTCGCCCCTCCCTCCCTCCCTCCTTCCCCTGGTCCGTCAGATACTAGTTTCGCGCCTTTTTTCAGACCAGACGCCATAGCTAGCACTGGGATCATGGAGCCCGCTCAGATCACCGCGGCAATTATGAGGACTATGAACACCACGCGCATTGTCCTGGAGTATATGCAGAGCCAGGACATGCCAAAGCAAAACCAGGACCAGCCGAGGAGGCGATTGCAGCGCGGCCACGATAGTGATGAGGAAATTGACATGGACATAGACCTCTCACAAGGCACAGGCCCCAGCAATGTGGAAATCATGGTGTTCCTGGGGCAGGTTCATGCCGTGGAACGCCGATTCTGGGCCCGGGAAACAAGCACAGACTGGTGGGACCGCATCGTGCTGCAGGTGTGGGACGATTCCCAGTGGCTGCGAAACTTTCGCATGCGTAAGGGCACTTTCATGGAACTTTGTGACTTGCTTTCCCCTGCCCTGAAGCGCCAGAATACCAGGATGAGAGCAGCCCTCACAGTTGAGAAGTGAGTGGCGATAGCCCTGTGGAAGCTTGCAACGCCAGACAGCTACCGGTCAGTCGGGAATCAATTTGGAGTGGGCAAATCTACTGTGGGGGCTGCTGTGATCCAAGTTGCCAGGGCAATGAAAGACCTGGTGATATCAAGGGTAGTGACTCTGGGAAACGTGCAGGCCATAGTGGATGGCTTTGCTGCAATGGGATTCCCAAACTGTGGTGGGGCCATAGACGGAACCCATATCCCTATCTTGTCACCGGAGCACCAATCCACCGAGTTCATAAACCGCAAGGGGTACTTTTCAATGCTGCTGCAAGCCCTGGTGGATCACAAGGGACGTTTCACCAACATCAACGTGGGCTGGCCGGGAAGGGTACATGATGCTCGCGTCTTCAGGCACTCTGCTCTGTTTCGAAAGCTGGAGGAAGGGACTTTCTTCCCGGACCAGAAAATAACCATTGGGGATGTTGAAATGCCTATCGTGATCCTTGGGGACCCAGCCTACCCCTTAATGCCATGGCTCATGAAGCCGTACACAGGCAGCCTGGACAGGAGTCAGGACCTGTTCAACTACAGGCTGAGCAAGTGCCGAATGGTGGTGGAATGTGCATTTGGACGTTTAAAAGTGCGCTGGCGCAGCTTACTGACTCGTTCAGACCTTAGCGAAAAGAATATCCCCATTGTTATTGCTGCTTGCTGTGCGCTCCACAATATCTGTGAGAGTAAGGGGGAGACATTTATGGCGGGGTGGGAGGTTGAGGCAAATCGCCTGGCCGCTGATTACACGCAGCCAGACACCAGGGTGGTTAGAGGAGCACAGCAGGGCGCGGTGCGCATCAGAGAAGCTTTGAAAACGAGTTTTGTGACTGGCCAGGCTACGGTGTGAAACTTCTGTTTGTTTCTCCTTGATGAACCCTCCGCCCCCCCCACAGTTCACTCTACGTCCCTGTAAACCAACCACCCCACCCTCCCCTACCCTCCCCCCTTCGAGCACCACTTGCAGAGGCAATAAAGTCATTGTTACTCCACATTCATGCATTCTTTATTAATTCATCACACAACTAGGGGGATAATTGCAAAGGTAGCCCGGGATGGGTGGGGGAGGAGGGAAGGAAAAGGACACACTGCAGTTTAAAACTTTAACTCTTATTGAAGGCCAGCCTTCTGATGCTAGGGCAATCATCTGGGGTGGAGTGACTGGATGGCCGGAGGCCCCCCCACTGTGTTCTTGGGCGTCTGGGTGAGGAGGCTATGGAACTTGGGGAGGAGGGCTGTTGGTTACACAGGGGCTGTAGCGGCGGTCTCTGCTCCTTCTGCCTTTCCTGCAGCTCAACCATACGCTGGAGCATATCAGTTTGATGCTCCAGCAGCCGGAACATCGACTCTTGCTTTCTGTGTGCAAGCTGATGCCACCTATCATCTTCAGCCCGCAACTTGCTCTGTTCATCCCACGATTCAGCACGCCACTTCTCCTCTCGTTCATATTGTGCTTTTCTGTAATCAGTCATTGACTGCCTCCACGCATTCTGCTGTGCTCTGTCAGCGTGGGAGGACATCTGTAGTTCTGTAAACATGTCATCACGCGTCCTACGTTTTCTCTTCCTAACCTTCACTAGCCTCTGTGAAGGAGAAACATTTGCAGCTGGTGGAGGAGAAGGGAGAGGTGGTTAAAAAAGACACATTTTAGAGAACAATGGGTACACTCTTTCACGTTAAATTTTGCTGTTCACATTACACAGCACATGTGCTTTCGTTACAAGGTCGTATTTTTCCTCTTATATTGAGGGCCTGCCGGTTTGCTGTGAGAGATCACTCACGCAGTGCCAGGCCACAGATTTCAGCTTGCAGGCAGCCATGGTAAGACACAGTCTTTTGGCTTTTTTAACCTTCTTAACATGTGGGAATGGTTTCAAACAGTAGTGCTCTCATTTCCCATACCAAGCACCCGTTGGGTTGGCCATTTAAAATGGGTTTGCAATGTAAAAGGAGGGGCTGCGGTTTCAGGGTTAACATGCAGCACAAACCCAACTAACTCCCCTCCCACACACACCCAATTCTCTGGGATGATCACTTCACCCCTCCCCCCCACCACGTGGCTAACAGCGGGGAATATTTCTGTTCAGCAGAGCAGGAACGGTCACCTCTGAATGTCCCCTTAATAAAATTGCCCCATTTCAACCAGGTGACCGTGAATGATATCACTCTCCTGAGGATAACAAAGAGCGATAAGGAATGGATGTTGTCTGCATGCCAGCAAACACCGGGACCATACGCTGCCATGCTTTGTTATGCAATGATTCCAGACTACGTGCTACTGGCCTGGCGTGGTAAAGTGTCCTACCATGGTCGACGGGATAAGGCAGCCCTCCCCAGAAACCTTTTGCAAAGGCTTTGGGAGTACATGAAGGAGAGCTTTCTGGAGATGTCCCTGGAGGATTTCCGCTCCATCCCCATACACGTTAACAGACTTTTCCAGTAGCTGTACTGGCCGCGATTGCCAGGGCAAATTAATCATTAATCATTAAACACGCTTG
>NW_020664563.1:6968244-6981220 GCF_002925995.2 Terrapene triunguis | reverse complement strand
GCCCCAGTCCGAGTGTCCCCGGCTCGGAGCCTGCCCGGCCCAGCCACAAGGTGCGGCGCTGCTCCCCCGCGGCACGAACCGGAGCGGCCCCAGGGCACCCCCCGCGCACGACGTGCTGCTGCTGCCAGGGCCAGCTCTAGGCTTTTGCCACGGGAAGCAAAAAAAAAAAAATGGTCAGAATGCCGCCCTTGAAAATGTGCCGCCCCAAGCACGTGCTTGGTTTGCTGGTGCCTAGAGCCGGCCCTGGTCAGCAGGAGAGGAGTGGCACAGTACTGCTCGAGAGATTTTGCGGCTGGCATATCATCATCATCATCATCGCTGTTATTATTATAGCTGTGCCTAGAGGCCTGAGTCCAGGATCAGGGCTCTACACATGACAAAAAGACAGTGCCTATGTGCAAGAGCCAGCAGGGGGATAGGACAGGCAGATGGGAGGAGCACAAGGGAACTAGACTATGATGGTGTGGTAAGCAGCCGTCACAGCGCAGCTACCTAACCACTGTACTTAACTGGTTCCCTATGGCACCCCTGCCGGTCTGCATGCTTCCAGCCCCACTCTTCCTTGAGCACACATACCTGGTGTGGCTAATAGGCACCGCCGACACGGAACAACATGCTTTATTAGCAGCATGCAGCTGCTTTCCTTTCCCACCCCACAGGCAGCTTAGGTTCAGGGGGCAGACCGGTCACACTAATTCCCACCAATCTCTGGCTGCTGCTGCAGGGGTTTTCTCTCCCTCCCTCTCCAAGAAAGAAACCCACTCTCCTTGCAGGCTACTGGGAAACGAAGGAAGGGGGTTTGCTCACTGGGTTTCAGATGCAATATGTAACTGCTAGCTACTTCTTGGTTCCTTGCCACTTTGTGTATGTGTAATGCTGCATTAACGCCAGTGTCCTGCTTACATTCCAGCGTGGGTAATTACATTCTTCTGCCTGCAGTTCCAACTGCACATGGCATTCTTATGCCCATCCTAAACCACTGTGCAGCAATACTGTGCCGTTAGACACCTGGGAGGAGTGTTCCACACCAGAGATGGCTGCATTTCAGTAGCCGGTAAAGCAATGCCTATATAAACAGCTATATTCCACTAAGCGTTATGTCAGCTTCTGCAAAAGAAACTGCTGCTGGATCTGAACTTTCCCAAAGCTAAAGGGGTCAGGCCCATTTCTATTCAGAACCTATTCATGTTTGCCTAACACTATGTGTAATTTATCAAGAATTATATTCGGCCTAAAAGAACCCCCCAGATCTGAACTTGGTGGCTTCAGCCCATTGCTGGAGACTTAAGAATAAGGAACCTGAGATTTTTCTGCTCGGGACAAGTGACCCTGTTGTCTTCATTTATATCCCACCACAGAGGTGATGGCAATAAATCTCTCTCTCTCAAAGAAGGCTGAATGCTTGAGAGCATCTTATGACGATGCCTGTAGGTGTTCTACTGCCCTGATGCTATTTCCCAGCTAGCATCTGGCTACTATTTCTAACCACATGATTTTAGAGTGCAGCAGGACGTTTTGCTGTTAGTGTCTGACAAGTGCAGCTCAGTGGATGATAATGGAGCAGCTACAGCTTTCAAGACATTAAAAAAAAAACCACTGAAAACAAACAGATCTCTGCGCTCTACTCTGCAAGTGATGAAAAGGGGGACCAAACTCCCCAAACACCTGCTCCAAGAATCCATCTGAGTGGGAAAAAAAAGTTGAGTCGGATTTAGTGTGGTAATACTTTTAATTAACTCTGCCTTTAAAGCCTTCCGTGAACGAGGTAGGAATTAATTAATCTTTAAGGCTCCTCCTGACGTCACATGGGAAAGGGCTGGGGGCCATTTATATTGTCTGTGGTGACCTCTGGGTGACCCCACAACTCAATGGGGAAGAGAGCCGGGTGGCGTGGAGGCAATCTAGGGCTACTTGATTTCGTGCGCGGAGATGAAAAAATTCTTTGGTCGGAGGGAATTAGGGAGAGGAGAAATGTTAGTACACTTTTAATTGGAAACCAGGGTCTTCTTTCAGAAGGGCTTGTTTACTTAGGCTTGGCCGCTGGAGCTCAGGGGAGGCAGTAATTGAAGCAAGGGTTTGGGAGATTAAAGAGAACATATGGCTTCCACAGCCTTGCTTTTCATCTGCATTTTCTCACAAAATGGCCTTCAGTTTGTGTCCCTCCCTCCCAGCCTCTTACATTTCTGGAGGGCCTTTGGGAAGGCAGCCACCGGCTGGACACGCAGCTCTTAATTTCACAGCTCCTTCCAGCACAGGGAAAGTCAGGGACCAAGCTCCATTGGAGATCTCGATGGGGTTCACCTGGCACTGGGGGAAAGCTGCTGTGGTGACAGGTTCAAGGCCTCAGAGTCTCAGTCCACCCGAAGTGAGTTCAAGAGACAGGAAACCATGCGAAGGAGAGTCACAACCTCGCGGGGGGGCACTCTCTGGTTTCACGCCTGTAGCTCCCATTGCCTTGACTGGGATTTATGGCTGCTCAGCCCTTCTGGAAATCAGGCCAGCAGCCTGAGAAGAGTTAGGGGACTGAGAAGCCATGGGAAGAGGTTAAAGGAGCACGGAGGTGGCTGGCCAGACTGCATGGGTGACTCTTTCATGAAAGGCTGCACTGGAGCTCTGCTTATACTGTGGTTCTGCCTGCAGAAGCACAGCCTCGTCCTCTTCTCACATGACATGGTATTACCCCACCTTCCTGGAGCACTGCTCTGCTTTGGGGCTTACAGCTCGGTCTCCTTTCCACAGGGCACGGCAGCAGTCCACTGGTTCACACAGCTGCTCAGCCACGGTGAGTGCAAAGCCATCCCTCTCCAGAAGAGGGCAGCGTATCACCCATTTCCCTTTCACTCCACCTCGAAAGAGGCGCATTGAGATGTTGGGTTGCCAGACGGCATCACAAATCAAAGTCACCGTGTCACACGCACACCACCACATTCAGTGAGATCCCGCTACTGAACCCATCGGATGGGAGGAGCAAAGAGATGAACATCCTGGACTGAGCTACAAAGCAGTCACGTCACAAGCAGCAATGGCGGACTGCCACTAAAGGTTTAGGGATTGAGTCTGCTTTAGGGATAGGTTCAAAAATTTGGATCCTGTTCTGAAGTTTGTCCCAACCCTCCAGATCTCCTGGGTCTCCAGAATCTGGCTGGAGTTGTCATAGGAAGAGACTTTTTTTTCCCTGAGGTTTCTGCCACTCCTTTTGGTTGGGCTAGAAGTACTGTAAGCAAAGCCGAGGTTGTTGGGAATACCTGGGAAAAAGTTAGCCAAACTTTTTCAAACCTCAAAAAACAACAACCCCTCACAAATCAGATCTGGTTCACTTTTGGGGTGAGGCTTCCTGTTGGTTCTTATTTTATCTGAATTGGCTCGCTTGTTCCTCAATAAATATAGATATTTATCTCCAGTAAGTTAAAAGTGGAGGAGAGAGGGATTTTTTGCCAGTTGACTTTCCAAGGTCTGATTCAGCACTCTCACAGCACCATGTTCCCAATTCATACATTCCAATATTGACAATCATCTACCTGACTTTCTAGCAACAATACTTGCAACTGCACCCTCGGCTGCTGGCGTTCATCATTCGTGATGCTAATTGACTCAATATCACAGGGCATGGAAGCCCTCCAATAGGGGCCATCCAAATCTGTAGAATATAAGCTTCTTTCTCCAGGAGCTCCATTAGCTATAAGGGATCTCACTCATTCTCTGGATACTCACTCACCATAACCGCTGCATCCAAAACATACAACTCCCCCAACAGTGAAATCAGCAAGGCACCCAACACTCACTACAACAGCTGCAATGATTTTCCACCTCCATTACAAGTGCAGAGAAAAGTCCCAGTCCATCTTCATCACACCTGTACTGGAAAGGGACATTCCCAGAGGATAATGACAACTATTAGAGGAGGCAGTGCGACCTAGTGAACAGAGCACTAGACTAGGACTGTTTTATTACCAGCTCTGCGACTGGCCTGCTGGGTAACCTCGGACCAGTCACATCGCTGCTCTGTGCCTCAGTTTCCCCGCTTGTGAAATGATGCTGACCCCTTTTGCAAAGCCCCTTGAGATCTGCTACAGAAGAGCTAGTTGTTATTACAGTGACAAAGACTTGCTACAAATGACTGCCAGCCGTTCCTTTCACAGGGCACCGGCCTCCAGGTGTTTAGCACCTTATCGTCTGACAACATGTTTCAAAAAGGAAGCCAACAGTATTTTGGAAAATCAGATGCAATTGCAAGCCACAGGCAAATGGCATGTGTCTGTCTGCCCCTGCTCTTAGACGACGTCTTTAGGGACTGCACCCCGTCTAACTGAAATATTTCTGCTTAAAGTTCATTTTCTTTTTCTAGCCTTTGCTGCGGGACTGTTCTTATTTAGGGTTTGGGTTTTTTTTTTTAAAGGAAATGTTAAACATTTATGTGTAAAATAATGAAAGAGGCCGATCCAAGGCTCTGGCACCCTAACACATCATTAATAGCACAATCAAATTCCAGCAGCATTAAAGTCACCATTTCAACGGGAACTCAGCCAGCCACGCACCTACCGAAACTCCTTCCCAGCCCTTCGTCATTTGGGGAATCACACCCTCAGCCCTTTCCAAACATCCTATCAAACACCTCCTTTGGCCGTATGCCCGCAAGGTCACCAAATCCGGGGTATGTCAGGCTCAGTTTTGGAGTCAGGCTATTTACCGTGGTTCAGAGGCTAGGGAATAGGCAGGGAATTTGGGAGACTTGGAGGCTAGTCCCAGTTCTGCCCGAGTCACCAAATGGCCTTGAGCAAGGTACGTCATATCTCTGTGCCGCAGTTTCCCCTCTGTAAAAATGGAAATAATGATAAAAATACCTAGCTTTTCTAATCCCCAGATCTCAAAGCACTTTACAAAGGAGGTTACTATCCTTAGACCCCATTTTACAGATGGGGAAACTGAGGCACAGAAAGGGGAAGTGACTCACCCAAAGTGACCCAGCACACCAGTGGCAGAGCTGGGACTAGAACCCAGGTCTCCCAATCCAGTGCTCTATCCACTAGGTCATGCTGCCTAATATTAAAACTTACTTTTAGATTGGAAGCTCTTTGTGGCAGAGACTGGCTTTGGACCTGGGCAAAATTTTTCAAACAAAACTCCACCCCCCCCCCAAACTAAATATATAGTCAGTTTGATCAAAATATTTCACAAATTCATGCAGAACTACTAACTGTGGTATGTAACCTATCATTTAAATCAGACACTGTGCCAGATGACTGGCAGATAGCTAATGTGACACCAATTTTTAAAAAAGGCCCCAGAAGTGATCCTAGCAAATACAGGCCAGTCAGCCTAATTTCAGTACCAGGTAAACTGGTTGAAAGGATAGTAAAGAACAGAACACAAGACACATAAATAAACAGGATTTGTTGGGAAAGAGTCAACGTGGCTTTTGTAAAGGGAAATCATGCCTCACCAATCTATTAGAATTTTTTGAGGGGGTCAAACAAATATGCAGACAAGGGGTATCCAGTACATATAGTATACTTGGACTTTCAGAAAACCTTTCACAAGGTCCCTCACTAAAGACACTTATGCAAAATAAGCAGTTATGGGATAAGAGGAAATCATGAATCAGTGGTTAAAAGAGAGTAAACAAAAGGGTAGGAATAAATGGTCCGTTTTCAGAATGGTGAGAGGTAAATAGTGGTGTCCCCCAGGGATCTGTACTGGGACCAGTACTGTTCAACATATTCCTAAATGATCTGGAAAAAGGGGGAAACAGTGAGGTGGCAAAATTTGCAGATGATACAAAATTACTCCAGATAGTTACATCCAAAGCTGACTGTGCAGAGTTACAAAGGGATCTCTCAACACTGGATGACTAGGCAACAAAATGGCAGATGAAAATCAATGTTGATAAATGCAAAGTAATGCACATTGGAAAACATAATCCCAGCTATACATACAAAATGAAGGGATCTAAATTCACTGTTATCACTCAAGACAGATTTTGGAGTCACTGTGAGTAGTTCTCTAAAAATAATATCTGCTCAATGTGCAGCAGCAGTCAAAAAATTAACAGAATATTAAGAACCATTGGGAAAGAGGTAGATTACAAAACAGAAAATATCATTCTGCCACTATATAAAGCCATGGTACGTCCACACCTTGACTACTGTGTGCAGTTCTGGTCACCCCATTAGAACTGAAAAAGATACAGAGAAGGGCAACAAAAATGATTAAGGGTATGGAACAGCTTCCATATGAGGAGAGATTAAAAAGACTGGGACTTTTCAGCTTGGAAAAGAGACAACTAAGGGGAGATATGATAGAGCTCTATAAAATCATGAATGGTGTGTAGAAATGAATAAGGAAGTATTATTTACTCCTTCACGTAACAAGAACCGGGGTCACCCAATGAAATTAATAGGCAGCAGGTTTAAAACAAACATAAGAAAGAACTTCATAACACAACAATACTGGTGTGAGTGAGGTTCTGTGGCCTGCAATGGGCAAGAGGTCAGACTAGATGATCATGATGGTCCCTTCTCACCTAAAGTCTATGAGAACACACAGTCAGCCTGTGGAACTCATTGCCAGGGGATGCTGTGAAGGTCAAAACTATAACTAGGTTAAACGAAAAATAGGTAAGTTCCTGGAGGATACAGCCATCAATGGTTATTAGCCAAGATGATCAGGGATGCAACCCCATGCTCTGGGTGTCCTAATCCTCTGACTTGCAGAAACTGGGACTGGATGACAGGGGTGGATCTCTTGATAATTGCCCTGTTCTGTTCATTCCCTCTGAAGCATCTGGCATTGGCCACTTTTGGAAGACAGGATACTGGGCTAGATAGACCATTGGTCTGACCCAATATGCTGTTCTTTCGTTCATGGAAAACAAATTGCTTTGGTCGAAACAAGGAAGAGAACTCCAAAAGAGTCAAAATGTTTTGTTTCAACATTTTCAAGACAAAATATTTTGATTTTTCTATTCAAAATGACTTTTCATTTTGAATTTACTTCCATTTTATTTAAGAAAAAAGGTTAAAACCCTCAGAAACTAAACAAAACATTTTGGTTCGGGTTGACAGAAACAGTTAGATCTGAAATGAATTTTTTTTTTAAACTTTCTTTTCACTGAAAAGTTCAAAACATTTTCATTTCAGGTCAACCCGAAACTGATTTTTTTAAATTCATTTTTCAGATCCGCCACTGAACCAAAAGATCAGTTTGTTGCACAGCTCTATGGACATTTGCACTATGTATTTGTACAGCACTCAGCATAATAAGGCCCGGAATCAGTTGAAGTTCTTAAGCTTTTTGTAAGCTTGAAAGCTTCTCCTTCCCCAACAGAAGTTGGTTCAGTAACAAGCTATTACCTCCCCCACCATGTCTGCACAATAATACATACTCATTATAATAACTTAACTCACTTTTGTAAAGAGATCTACCAAGGTAAGCTGCTAAGTATTATTGTCACTACATGGGGAAGGCATCTCTCCATCATTTCAACATTCCAAGTCCCGCAAACCTTCTGCGTGTCCATAATTCTGCATAACCTTTGTAAAATACAGTCAGAGCTGGTGGGATGGTGTAAAAACCTATCAATGAACAGTCCATCAAGGGAAGGAGTGTGACCTGCTTTCACGATAGCGCAGAGAGGAGTCAGGCTGCATCATGGATTACTGCAGGAGTCTCCACGGAGCAACTCTTCCTCCACCTTGCAGGTGGAGGAGTAGGTAGATAGGGGCAGGGAATGGGCAGACCCACAGTTGAACCACTGTCCACCCCTCTGACACACTGGCTGGAGTATATATCTGCAGCAGAGCACTTCCTCCCTGGAGCAGGAGGGAAACCAGATGCACAATTCCTTCCCAGGTCTGTTCCTGGGGCAGTGCAGCTACATGCCATCTCTGCCTCAGGCAGATTGGGAAGTGACAATCCAGCCCCAGATCTTGATCGTATCAAACATAAGCTACTTGTCTGCACTTTCGAGACCTTCCATGGGCTTTCTTCACCCTCCATCTCAACCAGTAGTGAAAGGTTGACTCCCACCTCCGACTGGCTCATGATGCCAGCCTCCATCACCCACTTCCAGCCTCCATCACCCACTTATATTTTCAAACCCGCACCTTGGTATTTTCTTCCCTGTTCTTCCTTGTGCTTGGAGAAGCACCCTGCGAACAGCCACAAAACTAACACATTATTCTCCTTTGGATCCCTCATTAAAACTCCTCTCTGCCATGAGGCCTACAGAAATCTTAATAAGGGTTCAGCTGTGGGTGTGCAGAGCCCACAGCCAATCATTCGGACCGGAGCAATCTCACTTCCTGGTGCTCCCACCTCTGTCGGTCTCCATTGGTTGTCTCTTGGCTTATGCTTAGTTTGTAAGCCCTTCGGGGCAGGGATTGTTGTTTGGTTTGGTGTTTGTACAGCACCTAGCGCAACGGGATCCTGGCCCACGACTGGGGCTCCCATGGTAATCTCTGTCTCCCTCTAGTGGCTAGACCACACCTAGAGATTTAAAAGCCTGCTCCTCCCTACAAGCTAATGTTATTGGACACAAGACATAGAAGCTGGAGCTTTTAGAGGCAGAGATATGGGTTCAGTCATCACACAGGAGCCAAGAAGGAGTCTCATTACATGACTCGAGTGGGAAAAGCAGCCACACTGTTATCGTGGGTTACATACCACCCCTACAGCTTGGAGTGGTTCTCAGTTTGGATTTATATGTCCCAGCTGGGGTCCATCTCTCATAAGCTCTCTGGGGCCGGGGCCATCTTTTTGTTCTGGGCCACAACTGGGGCTCCTACGTGCTAGGGTCATACAAATCAATAACAATAGTCAGGCATGTTTCTGCGGGGGCCTGGACTCACTCCCCACAGCACAGGCCACAAACTCCTCTCTGCTCCGGGTTCCCCCTTACCGGAATCCGACAAAGCCGGGCTCACCAGGCTGAGCAGCTCCCTCTCCTTCTCATAGTCGCTCTTACACAGCAGCTGGCCTTCCTTCAGCACGAACTCATCGCCCTTCTGCAGCCGCCTCTCACAGACGCAGCAGCAGAAGCAGCTCAGGTGGTAGACGCTCTTCTGGGCCCTCATGACGAACTCGCTGGGTGCGATGCCTTCAAAGCAGCCGCCGCACTTCACAGCGAACAGCCTGGCAGGAGAGAGAGAAGGAACACGTTTCAGTGGGGCTGCCAACTTGGGGGCACCGTGACCCCTTCTGCTGGTTACCACCTTGCCCCTGATGGGAGGGACACGCTAAATCTGTATTAAACAGACCTGTCCTCGTCTTTAATATGGAGCAGTGGCTTGTTGAGCCTGCACTGCAAATCCCAGTGTCCAATGCTCCACCTTCCCTCTGTAGTCTATTGAGGACTGTGTTGGAATTGCAAGCTATCACTTTAAGAGTTGGGGGGTTTCCTGGTCCTGCTTGCAGCCTAGATGACTCTTTGGTGAAGCATGAGATCCAGGGCTCAGAGAGGCAGAGTCAGGCTGGAAGGAGCCAGCCTAGAACATGGCGAGGTGAGTTGTGTCCCTGTTTTAGGGAGCAGCCTGCTTTGTCTTTCTCTGGTTTGGGATTCTCGTGTGTTATCGCTCTGACCACTGAGAAATAAAGTAATGTTACACTGCAATCTTCCAGCAAGATTATCTGATGTTTCTAATCTAACTTTTCTGCGGGTGTGCTGTGAACATAACACCATCAGTTCAAGGTGGAGCACTGCATGATGGAACCTGTAGTATCCACGGGCCCATCGCTCCATTTTACGGTGCTTACTTCTGACAAATAAGAAAATAGTGGAGTCAAGAATTATGTAAATTAAGTAATTCACAACTTTCAATTACCTAAAGTGTTTGGGGAAAAAAGTACATACCATAATTAAACTGCAATACATTTCTAATCTCTGTGGGTAATAGAGTGTAGCAAAGTCCGTCTTACTAATTATCAGAAGTAATAGAAGTGTTTAGTTTATTTATACTCAAGATATTAACAAGAATAAAGTCAGAGTTAAGGACTGTGGTTCATTAATTAGTAAAACAAGTACTAAGATACACAAAATAAAAGCTAGAAGTGCTGAAAAATATTTCTGGATACTGAAATGAAATTATCTGAAATTTCCTTAACTACGTATTTCCCAAATTTTAAGGCACGAGGGTTTTGTTTATTTAATTGATAAAAGCTAAATGGAAACATACTTTTTTATCCTATGAGTTAAAGGTAAAGGCAACTCCCGACCACATCATAAGCATCTTTGCCTTGTATTAGGTCCAAAAGGTGTCCTATGTCTACCCACAAGGAATGCAGAGCTCTGCGTAGCTCAAAAGATTGTCTATTCCACCTATATAAGTTGGTCCAATAAAAGATCTCTCTCCCATCTTGTCTCTCTCATATCATGGGACTAACATGGCTACAACACTGCAAACAACAGTTTAAAAGCCATTTTCATTTGGCAAGTTTAAAAACTGAATTATTTTTCATTGTCTTGGAAAATGTTCAATTTTTTGTCAAAAAAAATGTGTTTTAGAATTGGGTATTTTTTATTTCCTATCTCTCCCTTTTTAATTTTTTTTCTACTGAATGGACTAAAATGTCATCAATATTTCTCTTTTTCCCACTTTTTTTCATGTCATTTTTACTTTTGCAGTTCTGACACTTACAAAAAATTGAACACTTTTGCCAAAGTTACATAGCAGCAAAAGGAAAAAAGAAAAGAAAAACCACAGACCTGGGTCCCGATTCTTCAACTATTTCCTCGTGTGCTCAACTTTACTCCCTGAGCAGGTTCATTAATTCTAATGGGGTCTCACCTGCTAGGAAAGTTAAGCACCTGCAGAAGTGTTTGCAGGATCAGGGCCTAAAATTTTTAATTCCAGTTTCATCAAATAAAGAAAAAAAAATTGAATCAACGTGAAAATGTGTCACAAAAATTGTCAATTGATAAAAAAGACCATTTTTGACTAAACTTTTTATTTTGAAAAATTTCATTTATCTCTAATAATAATTATGGCTAAAATTTTGTCTTTGAATTCAGAACGTGTAATATATTGCGGACTGTATTGTCCTCCTGATTTTGACATAGACGTTTCAATGCAGCACAGCCTGTAAATTGACTTCAAAGGAGCTTTAACAAATTTACACCAGCTGCATATCCTGTGTTTTGCCCTTGTAGGATGATGCATTTGAGGCTACAACACGTTGTTTTACCCATCTTTAATGACCGCAATCCTGTCATGTAGCATGAAACATACTCCATATTTATTTTTGCCTAGTGGATAGCACAATGGACTGGAACTCAGAAGACCTGACCCTGCTACTGACCTGCTGGGTGACCTTGGACAAGTTGTGCCCCTGCTCTGTGCCCCAGTTTTCCTGTCTGTAAAAAGGGGCTAATGAAACTGGCCTCTTAAGTAAAGTGCTTGGAAATCTATAGATGAAAAAGTGCTAGCGGTTATTAAGTAATAGGTGTTAGTCATAAGAGCAAGAGATTATTAACTAACTGTAATGGAATTTTTCCCCTTTCAAGAGAGGGAATAAGTCTTGTTAGCATTAGTAGGGAATATCACCTGTTCAACAGGGACACTTGACTCTCCCTATTGGAGACTCACACTGAGAAGAATAGGTTCCATCTCCTATTAACATTATTGGGGTGAGCTCCCCATGGGTATGGTGGGTGAAACCTCTATTAATATGAACGGTGTGTACTTCCCTTTGTAGTGGATGCGTATCCCTGGTTAATATTACTGAAGTCCATTCCCCCATTCATAAAGCCATTAACATTACAAGTGGCTATTCCCCCTCATTAACATGGGATGTGGACAACTGTCCGTCATTCAGTGTAGGAACCACAGAAATCACCCTTTGTCTCCAGTCTGCCCCCTTTGCTTATTCACATCTCTGGAGAGAAGGGCTGTGATCCAGGCTATTTCCATTAATGCCATACCTTACAAGGCTGCTTTGGTTTATTGGCATCAATTCTTCAAGTGCACCGTGTAAACATAACAGCAACGGCAGCTGCCACCAATTAGCACCAACGCCCATCCTATTGGAATAGCTGTCATTACCACAGGAGGCCAGCTCTGCAGGGGGACGAGGTGACTCAAGGGAATGGGATACAGAGTCTCCCATATAATCTGTCTCTCGATCTAATTTACAAAGAACCTAAGTGCTGAGCAAGGTTAAAATGCAGAGAACCACCCAGCGCACAGTCTGTGCATTTGTCCAACCTATTCCAGGTGTAATCAAGGGCCTTGATTTTGAACATGATGTTATTTCTTTATCCTGATTTTAGCTCAGTCATAGGCTGTTATTTTGCATGTGCTGCCAGGTCTTCTTCCTCTCTTGCTCTTTTGGGAATGCTATGCTGAAGACGTGTCTTACAGAAATGACCTGAAAATATCACGGGTAGGACTCTTCTCAGCTGCTTTTGAGAAGGTGTTGACTCTGGTTCCTGCTCTCTTGAATCTCTACTTGATACACACCCAATGACTGTGGCTGCCACAAAGGCTGGTCTTTGAAATCACAATGGTCTAGCCCCTCTGGGGTTTCCAAAATCGGCAGCAGAACTTCAACTAGATCTTGTGGTTCACAGACAGCCCGTGCTGGATGCGGCATGCTGGGATGTGAAGTGTTCTCTTTGGCTCATTCCACTGATCAGCATGCGCTTTTCCTTTCTGGATGTCTCGTCTAGGCAGAGGACTGAGAGCTGCAAGAGTCCAGTCATATATGAATTACAGCGGCTGGGTCTCCATTTGAGGGGAATGGGTGGAGACGTCAGGGTTGACCCAACTGCTCCCAGCCAAGTCAGTGGTGAAGTGTCCATTGACATCAGTGGGAGCAGAGTTAGGTCAATGCTGAGTACTTTTGAAAATCCCTGGTTGGCCGAAGGTGAGAGAAGGTGCTTTAGTGCCTGCTGCTGATTGATGTACCAGGGTTAGTGGTGAATCCAGTGTGACCCTGTGTCATAACTATAAAGGGAAGGGTAACAGCTCTCTGTGTACAGAGA
>NW_020664563.1:6927272-6968234 GCF_002925995.2 Terrapene triunguis | reverse complement strand
CCCTACATTTGTACCCTAAAGTTCAAAGTGGGGATACAGCCTTGACACCCTGAGACTGCGTACTCCCTTACCCGCCAGCCAGAATGCACAGTCAACAGAGAGGTGATAGCTTTGGACAACACCTCCAACTATTTACCTCTCCCAATTAGCATTACTTCAGTCCTCCCAGGATTCTGATTAAGCCAGCTGTTCTCCATCTTGCCTTGAACCTCCCTGAAGCCCTGGACGATATGAGGACACAGTGGAGGGAAAGGAGACTTAGCATACTGTTGACAGCCTATGTTGTCTCACTCTATCATTGAGGTTAGTACTAAGGTACGTAAGAGGAGTGGTAACAAGACCAAGCCTTGTGCAATTCTGGATGGCAGAGATTTTGGGGAGCAGGAGGTGCCCGCCCACCTAATCTGTTGGGAAGGAGTGAAGAAAGCCATTTCAGTGCAATTATGGTGATATTTTTTTTTTTTTTTTGCTGGATCTGGTAAGTGAGTTAGCACTTCAGAAGTCAGACAAAGATGCTGATACTGCTTAACCCATCTTCTTGAGGAGGAAGTCCAGCAATGCGAACAACAATGGCCTGAAGATGACTTTGAAGGATCCAGGTTGTCTTGCCTCATAGATTCCAAAGCCAGAAGGGACCACTGTGATCGTGTAGCCTGACCTCCTGCAGAACACAGGCCAGAGAACTTCTGTGAAATAACTCCTCCTTGAAGTACAGCAGGTCTTCTAGAAAAACATCCAATCTTGGTTTTAAAATTGCCCATGATGGAGAATCCATCACAACTCTTGACAGATGGTTCCAATGGTTCCTGAGGATCTTGCCCCAGAAGGAGAGGACTGAGACTCAGTCAGTGGCATGTTGTGAATTGGGTGGGTTATTGAGTGTTTCAGGGTGACTCAGGGTGTCCTCCCAGAGGGAGGAGCTCACTATTTCTATCAGCAGAGGAACCAAGCATTGCAGGCTGGATTTGATCACCCCTGAGGGGCAGGGTCCAGGTGCCAGATGGTGTCACAGAATTCACTCTGAGCTCCAGCAGCTGAAGCACTGTGCCCAATTCTGATGAAGTGTCTGGTTTGTGAGTCTCCTTCTGCACAGGTTCATTGATCATGCGGCTGAGGAGGCTGCGATGGGTTCACTCGATTTGTTTAGAAAAGAGAAAGGAAAGTTGCTCGCTGCAGGCAGTGGCTGGGCTTGGGATAGAGCGGACACAGTGTGGGCTTTTGGTTGACTGACTATTCGGAACAGCTTCCAAGGCTGGAATTTGGAGGGTGTTGTGGTAGAGCAGAGGACCAGAGACATTGCCTGAGTTTGTATAAATTCCTTATGTTGCCATTGGTTGGATTCTGAGGAGAATGTGTCCTCCGGCTTCCTGCCTTTGCATTTCAACTTCCTCCATTTGTCCAAGAACCATGGTAACCTGTGTGGGTGGTTCCATGGTAGAGGATACTTCCAGGACTAGGCTATTGGTTGGTGCTCACACCTACTAGGCCACCTTTCACCTGTAGATCACTG
Organism: Terrapene triunguis; assembly: GCF_002925995.2. Taxonomy (NCBI): domain Eukaryota; kingdom Metazoa; phylum Chordata; order Testudines; family Emydidae; genus Terrapene; species Terrapene triunguis. Next base: position 6,966,724 of record NW_020664563.1, on the reverse strand, counting down.
GTTCAAAGTCAGCCAAGTTCAGACCATTTGATGGCCTTCAAGGGGCCTATACAAATGCTGGTAAGAGTCCAGTTACAGATCACATCACAACTGGAGCCACTGATGTTAATCTCAGCAGAGAGGTCATGGAGACAGAGTGAGGTTTGCATCTTGGTAGGTTGTTCTGGCAACGCATGGTTTAGGCACATGCCCATTTGGTGTTTAATCTCTTGGGCTTTCAAACCAGCACTTCCCCGCACACTGAAAAGTGTTTAAAAGAACTGTAGAAAACAGAAGATGATGGGTTGTTCTTGGGAGGGGGGTTCGGAGTGTCATTCAGATGCTTCCCAAACTGTGGTGTACCACTTGTGTCCATGGGATGAGACCAGCGTCTATGGTCTGCACTTACCTCTTGGTTTTGTTCATGAAACACAGGCACCATAAGCTAATGTGTTCATCTTCACGGCACCCTACCAGTATTTTACAAGTTCCCTGTGAAGCTCCAGGGGTCTGGAACCTGGCTCTCTGGCTCCTGGACACACCGCCACCCAAAAAGGTCTGTTTGAGTGGGGAACAGGTGCCTATTAGCCCTATGGGCTCAAATACCACTGGATGTTCTACCACAGAGGCCCTGACTGGCAGTTCCTACCGGATTCCCTGATTGGCCCAGGCATGCTATGTAAGGCCTAGGGAAGACATCTGCAGGCTGGCTGTGAAACTAGTTAGACCCCATTCTTGCTGCTGTGACAGACCCTGCTGCACACTCCTAGTCTTGCTCCTGGTCCCAGTTCGTGGTTCTTGGCCCTGCTCCACTCCTGATTTCTCACCCTGCCTCTGTTCCACTCACATACTCAGCTGACCTACTTGGCTCCAACCCGGTGCGGCTCATTGACCTCAAACATGACCTTGCCCTACAGCGTGACACTAGTACGAACTGCTGCTTCTGGCCTGGACCCCCTGGACTGAACTCAGAACCTAGTTCCCGAGCCCCCCTCTGGCCTCCGTCTGCACCTCATAGCTGGGATCCTGACATTCATAGATACTGAGGACAAACGGTACCATTGTGATCCTTTAGTCTGACCTTCTGCATAAATACCCAGAGACTAATTCTTCGTTACTACATGACACTAATTAAGTCCAATCACTTGGGCTTGAACTACAGCATGGTGTTTAAAAAGCCTCCAACCTGTACTGAAAGAGTTCAAGCAATGATGAATTTACCACTTCCCTTGGATACTTCATATTTCCCTGGGTTTCCCATGAACAGCTTGGCAGACTTTACCAGATGATAACATTCCTCATCAGGTCGTCAGAGTAGATACTTTTAAAAAAAATCAATTGAAAAACCCCCCCCACACAGAGGAAATGAAATGCCTCAGTCTTGAATCAGTCTCATTCCAACAAGGAGAGGAGCAGATGTGTGCAAAATGTTGACAGCAAAATGCAGAAACTACCAGAAAATAGATTGATCGGTTCCGAGGGCAGAAGGGTCCACTGTGATCATTGGGATTTTCAGATTTCATTACCAACGTGAAAGCTTGTAGGCCAAAACAGTTGCTCAGGTACATTGGACCAGATCCTAAGCTGGTGTAAGTCAGCCTCGGATCACTGAAATCAGTGCAGCTAGGCTGACTTACGTCTGCTAAGGCTGTGTTCTGTCCATTTTTTGAGTGCTTCAGAGACCCTTTTGGAGAGAAAATGAGCACAACCTGGACCTGTTTTAGACAGCAAAGACGGGCTCACATAGAGATACACAGAAATCCTTCCTCTGCCCCCTCCCACACCCATTTTAAAATCTCTAAATAGTCACTCTGCATCAAACACAATTTGGGGTGTCTGTAAGAAATCACACCAAACAAAAGGAACCACAACAAAAAAACATTGTGCTAATTTGCACCTTTCTAGGCCATGATCCTGGCAACTGGACCCATGTGGATGGACCTCAGCACCCACACAGCGCCTGTGCAGACCCAGTTACATGATAGGGATCCTAGAGATGATATTATGGATCCCCAGGAGACAGAGACAAAGCACCTATAAAAAGGGGTATGGGGGGGTGTATATGCAGACAGATATAACCTATGTGCTATAGCCAGCTGAGAGAGCTCCCAAGCCATACATGTCCCACAAGGCCACAGAAAACAGCTGGACTGAAGGCCAGACTTATCTGTTAAGAGCTGAGGTAAAGAGCTGCCCGAAGGCAGCCATATGCACTGCCCAATGTGTTTTATTAGTCCAATAAAATCCAGGAGCTAGGCTGCCTATTGTTGTGCGCCATCTACTGGTGCATCATCTGCTAGCTATTGATGCAGACATACGCTTGAGGAATGGCCAACATGGGGAGACATCTCAGCTGCCCCTCACGGAGCTACAGAGCATCTCCGGGGGGAGGAGAGCTCTTGCGAAGACATTCCCATGCCGTCACCTCTAGCATCTATCAATCCTAGGCTCAGACACAGACCCCCATCACCAGAGCACCACACACTCACGTATTTTGCCTCACAACCCCCCTGTGACATAGGGTAGTGCTGTTATCCCCACTTCACAGGTAGAAAACCGAGGCCCAGGCAAACCAATGGGCCCAGATTTCAGGACCTTTGAGGATCTGGGCCAGAGAGACTAATGGGCAGGTATTTAGGCACCTAGAGCGCTAGATACGTGCCTGGTGGTATTTTCAAAAGCACCTAAACAGATTGAAATCAGTGGGAGTCAGGCACTTGGGGAGTTCTTCCACTAGGCTACGGCCTACATCTTTAGTTGACTAAATGCCTTTGAAAATCTGGCCCTAAGTGCCTTGCTTTGGCACATAGAAAACCTGGGCTGGAACCGGGAACTGAACCCAGGACTCCCAAGCGAGCACCGTATCCACCTGCCTCTCCACTCCTGAGTCTGCTGACTATTAGTCCTCACGCGCTGAGTGCGGACACTGGGCTCACCAGCCGGCCCAAGCCGGCAACGCTCCCTAAATGAGCAACACTGAGGGCTCATTGTTCCCTTCTGCCTCCCTTTGCCCAGCCCCCACCCCGCCCATGTCAGCTGAATAAACTGTCAAGAGATTGGGACAAACACTGCTGGGGAGTCAACAAGCACTTCAGAGCCCACAGCAGCTGGTGCCATCTGTGCCAATCTCATTAACCTCTTCTCTCAAAGCATCATGTTGACTCAGGCAAGGGAAGGGGAGTAAGCGACAGTATCAGCCCTGAACCTGTCTTCAGAGAAGGGAGGGGAAGATGATTAACCTCAGTCTCTCTCCATATGTAGGTAACACTGGGGACACCACCATCCCCAACTCCCCCAGTATCTGCCAAGCTTCGAAGTACAGAACCAAACACCTGCGAGCCAGATGTGCGCACAGCTGACCGGGTGCCACAACTGACTCAGTGGCTGAACACGCCACATGCCAGCTGTTTCCGCCAAGGTGGGCAGGAGGAGGGGGAAACCCTTTAGAAAGCTCCTGATGTAATTAACACTCAGCCTGCGCTTCCCTTCCTGTTAGTGATCCCGCTGGATGGTAAGGAGAAATCGTCTGAAGTTGGGAGCCTCCTGCATCTCTTACTTACACAGAACAAATGTTGCATCCTTCCTCCCCTTCTGCACCTGCAGCCCCTTGCCATCCCTGCTTTGCTAAGGAGGTGGGTCCCTGTCACAGCCCCAGCCATATAGTTTCTTGCTCAGCCACAGAGAGCACTGCACAGTGATGCAAAATGCTCCCTTCCCATCTTAATCCAGGCCAGTGTATTGCTCCAGCTCTACCCTGTTGTCAATCTGATCTATTGATGGGAAACTGGAGTGGTGCAATGACGAAGCAGGCCCTCTGTCTCCTCAACCTGCCCAGCTCTGGGCAGAGAGAGGTGGCGAGCAGAGGCTGGGTGTGCTTGCTCTGCAGCCCATCCGTTCCTGCTGGTGAGAGACTGGGAGCTGAACATGTTGCTTGCACTGAGATCTCTACTCCGACCACCCTGGGGAGACTGGACCGGGACATAGGGTGTGTCTACACTGCAATCAGACACCTGCAGCTGGCCTGGGCCAGCTGATGGCCTCCCAGGTTTCGGGCTAAGGGGCTGTTTCATTGCAGTGTAGACATTCAGGTTCGGTATTGAGCCTGGGCTGTACGACCCTGTGAGGTGGGAGGGTCCCAGAACTGGGGCTGCAGCCCAGCCAGAACGTCTACACTGCAATGAAACAGCCCCTTAGCCTGAGCCCGAGCCAGCTGGCACAGGCCAGTCGTGGGTGTCTAATTCCAATATAGACATACCCTAAGAGGGAAACTGCCTACAAAAACCTTCCAATGCTGGCCAGCCCTGGGAGAGAGAAAAATGACATGCTTCATTCATGGGCCCACCGACACCTGCAGGCCAGAGTGAGGAGGACCAGCAGCAGAACATGGAATCCCCAAACCCCTCCTTTCTCCTGCTGCCACAAGACGCAAAGAGACCAGGGATAGGGACTAAGTGGACTGTAAAAAGAGAATCCAAGCGCAGAGAACGAATCCTGTGCTCTTCATGTTACAACACAGAGAGCTAACCCCTGGCCAGGGCGGGAAAAGCACCGGCACTGCTTTAAGGTCTGGCTGATGCATCGCAGCACACAGACTATCCTCAGACACAATGGAACCCACATTTGACGGGCCACAGGCCAGGCCCTGCACCACGCCCCTCAACAGAGGGCACCCAAGGGTGGGGTTCTGCAGTGATTGGGATGGAGGAATAGATAGATGGGATCTGCCCTACCAGGTTCCTCCAATCTGTAGTAGCTTCTGTCACCGCTTTGCAGCAGGAGGGTTCAGCCAGTAGATGCCCATCATTCTTGAGCCAACAGACAGGCCGTCCCCCTTCTCAGGCCCACCTACTGTGTGGTAGCGAGGCCCTGCTTTACCCCTTGAAAGTACACACTGCAAACCCCCCCAACCCCTAGACGCACTCCAAACGTGCTCAGTGCCTCCCCGAACACGAGGATTATCTAAGCTATGATGGGAGAGAGAGGGAATTCACTCGATAAATGCTTGGTGAGCAATAGTCACCTTGCAAGTATGCTGATGATAGCATTCTGTCAGAGAAAGTGTGGGACAAATGCCTGCATAAATCAGCTCCCCCCCCCACAATTCTCAGACACCCCACAGTAAGTTATGGCTCCTCTGGGGGCTGTAAACATGCTGTATCCAAGCTGCGGGAGGATATTGGACACTGATCCTTCACAGCTGAACTAAGTGTCGCAGGAAATAGCAGCACGTGTTGTCAGGTTCCTTCATTCCACCGTAGAAGGCGGTTTGGGGTTGAGGGAATTGTCCGAATGTCTGACGTAGGCGTCAGACTGTGCACACAGGAGGGTGTAGCCCACCCGCTGCCAGATTCTGATCTCAGTGGTTTAAAGCTGGGAGTAGCTCCATCGAGATCGGGTGAGCTCAAGCGGCATCGAATCAGAGGAGAATCAGGCCCCAGAGGCTGGAGTTTATTAGCCAGATTTAACTCCTTCAAATCCATTAGCACGAGGAGAATTGTAGCCTTGGTGCCCGTTCAGCGTCTGGTCTCTCTCTCCTCCACAAGAGTGGAATGAAGAACAAGGAACAAGTGGCCAGAGATGCTCATTGTCTCATTTCCTTCGCTCAGTCACTGTGTGACAGTCAACTGAAACACACAAGGCCTCCGATTTCAGAAACAGAGCTGTCCCTCCATGTGCTGCCCACATGAGAACCATCTGTCGCCCACTGCCAGCTACCTGAGTCACCTACGCCACCCCGTCAGAGCATCCCACGGAAATGTTGGGCTCTTGACACTTTGGAAACAGAAACTGTCATTTTCCTGTACCAGATCTGGACTGGGCCCAGAGCTTGCGTATACACTCCAACTGTGTTCATCCTAAGATCCTTTAATGTTCTGCCAGGTATAGCTAAGGTTTGTTTAAATAAGGTATTTGTACACACACACACACACACACACACACGGTGGCTGAACAGTATAATAGGTTTTAGCATTCCATTCCATCTCCCCCTTTAATTTTGACATTCCTACCATTTACAATATTTACACTGTACTCTGTCTTTGAAGTTCAGTATGTATTGGTTTGTTAAGGGTCTCTGAATTGTACTGCTTTCTTAATTATGCAGCCTGAACATGTAACTACTTGGTCATCTGGCCGTCCATTAGTTTCAACAACAGGCTATGGTCGGTCCAGAATCCTTGAGTTGTTGATTTCTTTTTCTGCATCTGCTACCTGTAGAGTTTGCTCTTTTGATTGTTCTCTCTGCGGAAAAAACTGTAGATGTCAATGGTTTCTGTTGAACTCTCCACTGTCATTCTCAAATGACATATGATCTGGGTGCTGAATTCCTTTTCTTTTTGACAGCTGGAGTTGTCCATCCTCTTGCTCCATCCAGTTTGAGATGAACAGTCACCAGGTTCTAGACCTAGCAGTTCTCTGTGTGATGTCCATTGTAAATGTGTTCATAAATTCTTTTAGCCTTTTTATCTGATTTGGCTCCTCTCTTCACTTTGGAGACAGAACTACCATTCCAACTTTGGAAAACAGTCTGAATTGTCTTCCCACGAGGAGCTGTGCTGGACTATATCCAAGAGCTGCTATTGGTGTTGATCTGTCACTCAGAAGAGCAAGGAATCGATCTTCCTGCTGTAGCATTTTCTTGGCTGTCTGAACAGCTCTCTCAGCCTCTCCATTCACTTGAGGGTAATGTGGGCTGCTAGTAATAGGATCAAAATCATTTTTTGTTCAGTATGACAGAATTTTGCAGCAGTGAATTGTGGTCTATGGTCCATCACAAGTTCTGGAATACCAAAATGAACAAAAGTCCACTTCATTTTCTCGATAACAGTGCAACATGTATTTCAAGTATACAATTTCAAGCTTGCATACGCACTGACCATCGTGGGTTTGTTCACATCATAGTACTTCAGAACTGGAGCGGCTGAGATCATTTCTTTTTGAAGGCAATTTCTTGATTTGGGCCCCATAGCCAAGATGTGTTGGACTTGAATAGTTCATCCTGTGGTTTTGTCACTGTGGAATGGTCTTGTAGGTATTGACCAAACTATTTTACCATACCCCGTATACATCTCAGTTCTGGTACATTCATTGGTGCATTCAATTCTCGAATTGCTTTTAACTTCTCAGGGCTAGGACTGATTCCATCTTTGTTTGTTGCCTGTCGCAAAAACTTGCATTTTCTGCCGACTCCCAAATCATTTTCTCTTGTGTTGCTTCAGTCCAGAATGATTGATTAGGCTTAGGAGTTCATTGAGGGTTTTGCTGTGTTCTTCCATTGAAGATTCATATATCGCAATGTCATCCAGGAAAACTGCAACTCCATTTGTGCTCATTAACCATCCTGCCATCTTTCTTTGGAAAATTTCAGGGGCACTGGTAATCCCAAAGGTAATCCTTGAAAGCAAATCCTCCCAAAGGGTGTGATAAATGTAGTCAGTTTAATACTTTCTTTGGCTAAAGGAATTTGCCAAAATCCACTCACAGCATCCTTCCTGGAGAATACTGTAGCTCCTTTCACTTTGGGGAGGCAGTCATCCAGTGTTAGGAGGATAGATTTTTCTCTCACAACTTAAGTATTTTATGATCCACCCATTCATATGTTTCCATTTTTCTTTATACTGGTACCACTGGGGTACACCATGCTGTTGGCTCAGAGATTTTCTCAATTATGCAAATCAGCTCCAGTCTCTTTAACAAGTTTTCTATTTAATGACGTAATGGGGGAAGAAGGCTGTGAGGTGCATGTACACTATATGGTTCAGCATCATCTCTTAAGGTGATTTGTACCACTTCTCCTTTAAAAAATCCAATATCACCAGGGGTGCCATTTCAGATTCTCTTTGTGGGGGGGACAACTTTAACTGTGATTCCAGGGGCTACTTAGGCACCTGAGAACTCTAGTTTTTTTGCAGATAACTTAGAAATTAGCTGACAGGAGCACTGTGTCTAATTCCTATATAAAGAAAGAAAAAATATATACAAACACCAATTAAAGCCACATTTTAAATTTATATGTAAATTTAGAACAATCAGGAGATAATATAGCAAGATATTCCCAATCCCAAACCTTAAAGTATCAATTCTGGAGATTTAACACAGATTTCAGAAGCACAAGTTTGATACTTTGTACACTATCTTTAGTTGAGATAAATAAAAATAAAATCTGCCTAATTCCTCTAACAGACACACTCTGTGTTACTGCCATTATCTACTCTATTTTAGTCAATTGTTTTTCACTCCATTAAAAGCATATTTATTTAATTTTAACATAAGCAATTAAGGTTTTTTAATCTTTTATTAAGAAAAGGAATTTATTTTTCTAATTATTTTGGCATTTAAGTTTACCAATCACAATCATGTATGTGATTCACTAACATTTGACTCCATTATTACGATTAGTATCAGTCGTGGAACTGCATTTATTTTCATACAGATTTTAAGTTATTTTACAGATAGAACTAAAAATACAATTTGAAAATAAGCAACCTTCATCTGCCCAGTGTCTAAAGTTATGTGTTTAGCTATTTTTTTTTAAACTGGCCCTGCTAAGGTGAGTGCAAGTTAAATTTACATTCTAGAAGGATACTATTAGTTGATTGTACCACTTTAAATAATGAATGACAAAGCACAATATGGTAATAAAAGTAATAATGATAATTATTCCAGCCAGGACAGATTAGGCATTTTAGAACTCACTACTCAAAGAATTAAATTTAAGCATAAGAGAAATTAAATTATGAAATGCACAGACCAGCCAAAAAAACAAAAATAACAGCACTGTAATCCTTAACGATCTTTGAAAGAATAAAATTACAGAGAATATATGTGCATTGCAAATTTTGACAGGAAGTACCAAGTTATAACAACAACTACAACACAAGTGTGTGTGTGTGAAAAAGAGGAGAGTGTGTTGGGGGGAGTGTGTCTCTTTAAGTAGAGCACTCAAGAACCTGAATGCTTGCAGCAGCAGCAGCCGCAGCTCCCACTCCTGAGTGGCACAGAGAGGTTCCCTGTTCCCCCACCCCAGCTCAGCAGAGACAGGGTACATGATGGGGAGGGGGAGGGGGACATCCCAACATCAGCCTCTGCCTGGCTCTGCGCAGCAGATCAGGAGGCAGGCTCTGAGTCCTGAACAACTTGGTCAGTGGCAGCCCCATTGTAGTGCTGCGGATGCAGATGGCAGTGGAGCAGGGCATCAGGGGGAGGAGGGGCAGCACCTTCCCTCCTGCTGCAAACTTCACCCAAATGTGACATGAAACTCAGGGGGGACAGGTACTCCCCCTTCCCTAAATGGCACCCCTGAATATCACCAAACATTCCATTGAGTTCTTTCACACTTCCCACTAGGTCCATCCATGGCTGCCACGCTGTGGCTGAGAAGGCTGTTGGTCTGTGGTCCTTTGATCACACACAAAGACAAAAGTTTTGCATTCAGAGTGTAAGTGGTTTCTGTGGTGAACTGGCCCATGCAGTTCAGAATCTCCAGGGCTAGTCAGAGCTATGTCAGGTGACTTCAGCTCTGGGAAGGGTTGAAGGTGATTGTAAGTCCCTTCTGAGATGACTGACCTCAGCTCCTGAATCAATTTTGAAGTCAATTGTCTTGCCATGAATATTCAATTTCACTCTCCAGGCAGGTTCTATGTCATCACACGTGATAGATCCCAGAAACAATGGCTCTTGATTGTCCATAAGACAAGTCAGTTTCCTGACTCCTTTGGGGTGGCAAACAGCTGCAAAATGTCCATATTTCATGCATTTATTACATTGTGATGGGCGTGCGTCATCTCTTAGGATCTAATTTTTTCCGCACTTTGTGCACATAGGCTAGAACTGGTTCCTCATAGCCTGGGAGTTCTTTCTCCTTGTTTCAGGGGCTTTATGATAATGACTTAACACTCAAGTGTCTGTTTACAGTTTGTAAGCTCACTGCAGGTTTTTCAAGTTGCTCTAGGATTGCTGTTTCACTAGCTCACACTGCTTTGCTTTTTGTAAAGCTGTGCCTAAGGTCAAATCTCTCTTCAATTGTAGCTGCTGTGAAAGGTTTCTATCTGTTAACCCAATAACCAGCCTGTCTGATATTTTCATGTTCTGTATTCCCCAAAACCAGTTTTCAGCCAATGCATGGCAGAGCTCTTATAAAGACATTCAACATTTCCCTCCTTAGTCTTGAGTTCTCCGGTGAAAACATGCTCTTTCATAAACTGCATGTCTCTGAGGTATACAGTACGCATCAAACATAGCCAGAACCCTTTCATAGTCATCTTTGTGACCGTCTTCAGTAAAGTCAGAGGATTTAAAGATATACAGGTATCTTCTTGCTTCCCTGCTTTAATTTATGCTGCAGGGAAGCAAGAAGATACCTGTATATCTCCAGTTTCTCTGTGGAGTTTGCAATTTGAAATCTTGCAAAAATACAGCTTCTAGGCTGTGCATTGTGAAGGTTTGTCAAAGGTGACATCCTCTGTGGCAGTGATGAGGTGCATGTTGAGGAGATGCTGCAACCCTTGTAGCTATGTTCCTTTTGTTTCTGTTTTTAGTTTACTCCTGACTCCGCACCATGTTCCTCTACCAGACAGGGACTGGTCGCAGAGCTTGCTTATCCACAGCAGAGATGTTCATCATAAAATCCTTTAATGCTCTGCTAGGTGCGGCTGAGGTTCATTTCAATAAGGTATTTCACTAACAGCGCCACCTACTGGTTGAACCTCCAGGATCCATCTTGCTGCTTTTCTTTCTTAACAAGAGAACGTCCAGATACTTTGATCCAGTTTATCGAAGCGGTTCTGTCTCCTAATCTCATTTCAGGTATTAACATGCAGATGGGGAGTTTTTCTTTGAAGTGAACAACAGGGAAAGGGTTTACATGAATCTACTGTAATTGGCCCCTCAGGCTATTTGCTGCCAAAAAGGCAGCGCAGTCTATGGTTAAAGGGACTGGGTGAGGAAGTCAGGTGATTTAGGGTCTAATCTCAGCTCACCCACTGACCTACAACATGACATCGAGCAAGTCACTTTACCTAACTGCTTGGAATAGATTCGATGGAGGACTGCTCTCCAGCATGTTCTTCAGCACGTTATAGTCCAGTTTTAAATGACCCACAACTTTCCTTGGGCAACTATTACAAAGTATAATAGAGCTCACTGTCTGAACACTTTTCAGACAGACATTGAGGCATATTCTCCTAGCTACACCCCTTCCATTCCCAGCTCTCTCTCCTTGGTGCTTATCCACTTCAGACACTTGAAGATGCTATTATACCACCAATCTCTTATTCATTGCTTAATATTCCCCTTTGTTGTCTAATGATGCACCCATGTCATGAATCAAAGAGCCCTTCCATACTCTAGCTGTCAGGAAATAATTTATTATAAATCAATTTATTTTGCACAGTTCATATTATTCACCAGGGTCTTTAGAGTTGGTGAAGACACCACCTAGAGCAAACTCGGAACTTTTCAGACTGGCGGGGATTTTTGGATGCTGATTGGTTGTTGAGAAGATCACATGGTTTATAACAATGCTCCTTATCATATCTGACAGGAAACATTGGAAATGGTTCTAATAGGATTTGGGGAGTGCTAACAACTACTTTCTCTCTCTACAAAAAATGCTCCTGCCAAACTTTCCCGCAACTGCTTCCATTTCATTTCCTCCTGTATATGCAGAGACACCCCACTCCCCCACACGTTCTGGGTTCTGTGGAAGGCAGAATGCCCAGGGTGCATTACACACTTACTCCGATATAACTACGTCGCTCAGAGATGTGAAAAATCCATGAAAGTGCCCTTACGCATGCGAAAGTTTCGCAGCCACTGGGAATCGTCCCACACCTGCAACACGATGCGGTCCCACCAGTCTGTGCTTGTTTCCCGGAATCGGTGTTCCACGCCATGAACCTGCCCCAGTAACACCATGATTTGCACATTGCTGGGGCCTGTACTTTGTCCATGTCAATTTCCTCATCACTCTCGTTGCCGCGCTGCAATCGCTGCAATTGCCTCCTCGCCTGGTTTTGCTTTGGCATGTTCTGGCTCTGCATATACTCCAGGACAATGCGCATGGTGTTCATAGTGCTCATAATTGCCGCGGTGATCTGAGCGGGCTTCATGATCCCAGTGCTATGGCGTCTGGGCTGAAAAAAGGCACGAAACTATTGTCTGACGGAGGGAGGGAGGGGCGAGTGATGACATGGCTTACAGGGAATTAAAATCAACAAAGGTGGCTGTGCATCAGGGAGAAACACAAACAACTGTGACACAGAATGGCCCCCCCAAAGATTGAACTCAAAACCCTGGGTTTAGCAGGCCGTTGATTTCATGGAGGGAGGGGGAAGCAAATGAATACAGAACATATCTGGTCCATCTATTTTTTACATCTTAAGCTGGCAGCAGACGGTGCAGCATGACTGATAGCCATTGGCATCTTCTGGGTGCTTGGCAGAAAATGCTGTACTACGACTGCTAGCCATCATCGTCAAGATGGTTCAATAGGCCAGGAGACAAAACATGTCTGCCCAGGTGCCTCTGATTGAACTCACTGAGGAATATGACGATGACGGATACCAGTCGTAATACACCATCCACTGCCAAAAGGCAAGGAGCTGCTGCTGTGTAGCAATGCAGCCCCACGTCTGCCAGCACCCAGATAGCCGATGACGGCTACCAGTCATACTGCACCGTCTACTGCCAAAAGGCAATTAGCTGCTGCTGTGTAGCAATGCAGTACCATGTCTGCCAGCACCCAGATGACATATGGGATGGTGAGCTGAGCTGAGCTGAGCAGGCTCCATGCTTGCCGTGGTATGTTGTCTGCACAGGTAACCCAGGTAACCCAGGTAAAAAGGCGCGAATCGATTGTCTGCCGTTGCTTTGACGGAGGGGGAGGGGCCTGACGACATGTACCCAGAACCCCCCACAACACTGTTTTTGCATCATCAGGCATTGGGATCTCAACCCAGAATGTCAATGGGTGGCGGAGACTGCGGGAACTGTGGGATAGCTACCCACAGTGCAACGCTCCGGAAGTCGACGCTAGCCCGGTACTGTGGACGCGGTCCGCCGACTTAATGCACTTAGAGCATTTTATGTGGGGACACACACAATCAACTGTATAAAATCGATATCTATAAAACCGGCTTCTATAAATTCGACCTAATTTCATAGTGTAGACATACCCTGAGTGACATAGTTATACTGACCTTAGCCCCTCGTGTACACAGCGCTATGTCAACGGGAGAGCATCTCTTGTTGACATAGCTACCGCCTCTTGCAGAGGTGGCGTAACTAAGCCGACGGGAGAGCTCTCTCCCATTGGCTTAGAAAGTCTTCATCATAGTTTTGTAGTGTAGGCCTGCCCTTAGTCTCTCCATGCACTGCTGCTTTCTATTCCTCCAAGACGAAGGGCGAGGAGCACGAATGATTATACACAAAGTGGCGGAGTGCATAGCAAGGACAAACCTAGGGCCTGATCCAAAACCCATTGAAGTCAGTAGGAATCTTTCCCATCTGTCGGGGGCAGGCTCACTAAAGAGCAAATTAACCATCCAGAAAAAGCAATGGGACCTCATTTATTTTACTGAAACCAAGCAGCCTTCCACCTCTGCTGCAGTTTAACAGCCCTTTTTGAAGGCCGACACCTCTGACATCTTGACACCTCCCCAGGAGTGTACCTGTACCCAGAGGTGAAAGTAAGCCGGTACGCCCCAGTATGGCGTACCAGCAAGAGCCGGTTTGCCGTACTAGGGCGGCCCAGCTTCCCCAGGGGGCAATTTAAAGGGCCTGGGGCTCCCAGCAGGGTCTGGAACCCCAGGCCCTTTAAATTGCCAGCAGAGCCCCACTGCTGGAGCCCTGCGGTAGGGCTGCAGGGCTCTGGGGGCTATTTAAAAAGTCCAGGGCTCCCACTGCTTCTACCGCCCTGGCCTTTAAATAGCCGCCGGAGCCCCACCGCCACTACTCCAGGGCTCTGGCGGCTATTTAAAGGGCCGGGGTGGTAGAAGCAGGGGAGCCCCAGGCCCTTTAAATAGCCCCCAGAGCCCAGGGGTAGTGGGGGGCTCCAGGGGCTATTTAAAGGGCCTGGGGCTCCAGCTGTCTCTGCCGCCCTGGTCCTTTAAATAGCCGTGGGAGCCCCGCTGCTTCCCCAGGGCTCCCGCGGCTATTTACAGGGCCGGGGTGGTGAAGGGTATGGAACAGCTTCCATATGAGGAGAGATTAAGAAGACTGGGACTGTTCAGCTTGGAAAAGAGACGACTAAGGGGGGATATAATAGAGGTCTATAAAATCATGAATGGTGTGAAGAAAATGAATAAGGAAGTGTTATTTACCCCTGCACATAATGCAAGAATGAGGGGTTATCCAGTGAAATTAATAGGCAGCAGGTTTAAAACCAACAAAAGGAAGTTCTTCACACAACGTACAGTCAGCCTGTGGAACTCTTTACCAGGGGGTATTATGAAGGCCAAAAGTATAAATGGGTTCATAAAAGAACTAGATAAGTTCATGGAGGATAAGTCCATGGATGGCTATTAGCCAATATGGTCAGGGATGCAACCCCAATGCTCTGGGAGTCCTTAAGTCTCTGATTGCCAGAAGCTGGGAGTGGACAACAGGATGGATCCATTGATAATTGCCCGGTTCTGTTCATTCCTTCTGAAGCATCTGGCGTTGGCCACTGCCAGAATACAGGATACTGGGCTTGATGGACCATTGGTCTGACCCAGTATAGTCATTCTTATGTTCTTATCTATCTTGAGAAATTTTGTATCACCTGCAGATTTTACCTTCCCACCGTTCACCCCTTTCCAGATCATTTATGAATACATTGAATAGCACAGGTCCCAGAAAAGATCCTTGGGGGACCCCACTGTTTACCTCTGCATTGTGAAAACTGACCATATATTCCTATTCTTTGTTTTCTTTAAATCAATTACAGATCAGTTAATCAGTTACTGATCCATGAGAGGACCTACCATCTTATCCCATGACAGCTTACTTTGCTTAAGAGCCTTTAATGAGGCACCTAGTAAAAGACTTTCTGAAAGTCCAAGTACACTATATCCATTGGATCCCCCTTGTCCACATGCTTGCTGACCCCCTCAAACAATTCTAATAGATCTGTTCAAGTCCCTGATCCGCCTGATTCATGGCTGGGACTTGATCCACAGTCCCACCTGTCCCGGCTGAGTGCCCTAACCACAGGCTATTTACTATTCTGGGGCAGGGCTCTCGGGTTATTTTGTGAAAAATTTCAAACAGTCTCAGTTTTATTCTGCTGCAGAACAAACACAAATGCCCAAAGCTCACAATTTTTCACAAAATGGAACGACTGTTTTCCAGCCAGCCAAACAGCTGAGTATCTTTCGAAACCCACATCCCTCACTTGTCTCGTAAGTCATAGCGATCTTCCAACTTACCGCCTACACCAAAAAAATATTACCTCAGCCCACCACTGCTGGAGCGTCGTGCACTCACAGAGCTGCAATTGTCCACTCACATTCCATATAAATCAATGGTCTGTTGCAGTGGGACTAAAACATTCAGCAGCACAGCGGGGGGGGGGGTGTGTGACCTGAGTGGATCTAGAACGTTTAGCAGCATGGCAAGTGGATTTTGCCTGAACCTCCCAGGTATGCTCAGATGCATCCCAACCTATATTATTACTACTATTTGTGAAGTGCTGAAGATCTGGCATATTCAGCAGGTTCCACTTATGTGGATAAATTTAATACAACCAGGAGAACAGTGATAATAAATGATTTCTGAATCACTGCAGCACCAGACAAAGAGCAAAGCTGAGGAAGAAGCTACCAGCATCCCGAGGAAGGTTCAGCTGCCGAGACTGGAAAGAGAGAGAGAGAGGTGAAACACTTGCCACTTCTGCTGTGGGACACCTCAGATACTCTAATGGACACAGCATTGAAATGGAGATGGTGCTGATTTACTGAATGGTATCAGGAGGCTTTGAAGCAATCTCGATTATTGATTAAGTGGTGTTTCAGGAGGAGCTTCCATCGAATTCTGATAACCCTGTGGTTTGATCAGGACGAGTGAATGACACACACTGGGTGCATTTTGTGCCAGATATTTGGCTCTTCTGCTCGGAAGACACACAAACACAAAATCTACCACATATTTAAGTTAATTGCAAACATTTACTGCTCCTGCAGACAGCTCCATTTTTCAAGAGCCCATCAAGCTCTGGTTACTGCAGCGGCCAGAACACCAGCCAACCTTGTTGGCTCACTTCATGCAGCCAAGCCGATGAGTTATCGGCGACAGGAACGGTCTCTCTCTCACCATGCACATAACCCCAGAGTGTGTGAATTCTCCATCAATACTGATAGAGCACAGCAATGGGGATGGGATGAGAAGTGAATTGGTCCATTTTCACCATCAAAAAAACCTAAATCAGAGGCTCTGATGAATGCCAGTAAACCCAAGAGGTGGAATAAAGCAGGATCAGATTTCTAGGGGATCCATGCACACACGTATGGATTGGGTGGGTTGTCCAAGCCACCGGGGTAGGGGAAAATCCTCTGCTGAAATCTTGCTGGCGTCCTCAGCAGGGATTGTAGAGTGGGGAGTTACCAAGTGTAAAGCAGGGCTGGTGGAGAAGATGGTGTTTGGCGAACAAGCTAACGTTTCTCACAAGGGATGAGGCATTTGCAATGAGATTCCGAGAACACTTTAATGTGACACAATAAGAGGGGATGTGATTGACAGGCGCTTCCAGGCTGCTGTCTTGCCCGCACACTAGCTATCTGCGTAGCATATGAATAATGGCCTCTGTAGCCTTCTAGCACAGGTTGTGGTGGGTCAGGGATTCCATTATTAAATAGTGACGGACAAATCTCAAAAGATTCATAGGCTTGCTTCAGTTCTGAATGCCTAATGCATTACAACTTTATTCGGCAGAGCTGTCTTGCAGCTCAACTGCACCCCAGAAGCTTTTCAGAGTTAAATATTTAATAGGAGTGGAGGGAGAGAAATTAAAAGGTAGACGGGCACAAGGGGAAAGAGAGGCACTCAGCTGAGATGGGAATTTCTCCTCTTCTTGGGTGGCAGCTGACAGTCTGGGGGATTCTGCATCAAAGACATCTAGCACAGACAGCAATACACCAGCTTTACCCTGTCTCCTGGCACTGTGCTTCAATCCTGACCACTGCTTGGGATAAGCAGGAAGCTCGGTCTGAATACTTGTAGCCCATAGGACTAGCTTGCCTTTACTATATTCACTGACTTGCCTTTATTATATTAAGCAGTATTGCAAGGAACCTACAGGCCTGTATCCTGTAAGCCATTGGATTCACCATTTAGCATGAGGCCTATGGATTTTGGCACAGATAAATGATCTAATGGTCACCCCTAAGTTTTGAGAAACTGGAAATAGAGTGTAAGGGGGAAGTTTGGCCCTATTAGGGTGCCATATCTTTAGCCTGATCTATAGATTATGTATTAATGATATTGATTGCTTAAGAATTCCTGGTTATCACTTTGAGGGTTGATAGGTTCTTGTCCCAAGATCAGGCCCAGTATTATTAAAGTTACTATATAGTGGGGAACCCCGATGTGCACGGTTGCTACACTCACACTGTAGGAACTCTTCTGTATTTACATATTGTTTATTAATTAGGGCTGTCGATTAATCACAGTTAACTCATGCGATTAACTCAAAAAAATTAATCACGATTAATTTTTTACATTGTGATTAATCGCATTTTTAATCGCACTGTTAAACAATAGAATACCAACTGAAATGTATTAAATATTTTTGGATGTTTTTCTATATTTTCAAATATATTGATTTCAATTACAACACAGAATACAAAGTGAACAGTGTTCACTTTATATTGTTATTTTTATTACAAATATTTGCACTGTAAAAATGATGAAATAAATAGTATTTTTCAATTCACCTCATACAAGTATTGAAGTGTGAGATCATTATCGTGAAAGTGTAGATTTTTGTTGTTACATAACTGCATTCAAAAACAAAACAATGTAAAATTTTAGAGCCTACAAGTCCACTCAGTCCTACTTCTTGTTCAGCCAATCGCTCAGACAGACAAGTTTGTTTACATTTACAGGAGATAATGCTGCCTGCTTCTTATTTACATCACCTGAAAGTGAGAACAGGCATTCGGGTGGCACTTCTGTAGCAGGCATTGCAAGGTATTTACATGCCAGATATGCTAAACATTTGTATGCCTCTTCATGCTTCAACCACCATTCCAGAGGACATGCTTCCACACTGACGACGCTCATTAAAAAATCATGAGTTAATGAAATTTGTGACTCAACTCCTTGGGGGAGAATTGTATGTCTCCTGCTCTGTGATACTCGCATTCTGCCATATATTTCATGTTATAGCAGTCTCGGCTGATGACCCAGCACATGTTTGTTTCAAGAACACTTTCACAGCAGATTTGACAAATCGCAAAGAAGGTACCAATGTGAGATTTCTAAAGATAGCTACAGCACTTGACCCAAGGTTTAAGAATCTGAAGTGCCTTCCAAAATCTGAGAGGGACAAGGTGAGGAGCATGCTTTCAGAGGTCTTAAAAGAGCAACACTCCAATGCAGAAACCACAGAACCCGAACCACCAAACAAACAAAAAAATCAACCTTCTTCTGGTGGCATCTGACTCAGATGATGAAAATGAACATGCATTGGTCCACACCACTTTGGATCGTTATCGAGCAGAACCCATCATCAGCATGGACACATGTCCTCTGGAATGGTGGTTGAAGCATGAAGGGACATATGAATATTTAGCGCATCTGGTACATAAATATCTTGTGACACCAGCTACAACAGTGCCATACGAACGCCTGTTCTCACTTTCAGGTGACACTGTAAACAAGAAGCATGAAGCATTATCTCTCGTAAATGTAAACAAACTTGTTTGTCTGAGTGATTGGCTGAACAAGGAGTAGGACTGAGTGGACTTGTAGGCTCAAAAGTTTTACATTGTTTTGTTTTTGAATGCAGTTATTTTTGTACATAATTCTACATTTGTAAGTTCAACTTTCATGACAAAGAGATTGCACTACAGTACTTGTATCAGGTGAATTGAAAAATACGATTTCTTTTGCAAATAGTGCAAATATTTATAATAAAAAATAAATATAAAGTGAGCACTGTACACTTTGTATTCTGTGTTGTATTGAAATCAATATATTTGAAAATGTAGAAAACATACAAAAATATTAAATAAATGGTATTCTATTATTAACAGCATGATTAATCACGATTTTTTTAATTGCACAATTAATCGTGATTAATTTTTTTAATCGCTTGACAGCCCTATTATTAATACATTTAGCAAAGTCAAACACTTTAACTCAGTAAGGTAGATAGAGAGACTACAGCATGTACATCTGCACATCCATATACTCATGCCATCCCTTGCAGAACCTGAAAAGTTAGCCATTGTCTTCCTCATCACCATCACCTTCTTCGTCACCACCAGTGGCCATCATCCTGGCACCTCCCAAGGGCTACATCTCTCTCTTCTCCTGCCCACAGACTGGAATGTAACTTTTCATAATATATTACGCTGATGCCACTATGCCTAATGCATATTCAGTAGGGGTTTCTCCCCTCTTCCTTAAGAACATAAGAATGGCTATACTGGGTCAAACCAAAGGTCCATCTAGCCCAGTATCCTGTCTTCCGACAGTGGCCAATGCCAGATGCCCCAGAGGGAATGATAGAACAGGTAATCAAAGTGATTACCTGATATTTGTATTTCCTCACCCTACTAATGTTGAGGTGTCCTTCTATAGCAGGCCTACACAAAATACGGCCCGCGGGCTGCATGCGGCCCGTGGGGGCTCACTATGCGGCCCACGGGGGGATTCTAAACCCCACGCACACATCTGTCTCACGTCCCAACCGCACATCGGTCGGGACGCCCTTTAACCGCTCGCTCACCATCACCGTCAAAGTCCTGAGGCTGGCGTGGCGGCGCTTCCTGGGGCAGCTCCCGGTGGCGTGCCCGCCCGCCGACAGGAGCCAGCAATGCGGGTGGCTGAGTCCAGCCCAATCAGAGCTGCGGGGGCGGGGCTTTCAGGCCCCCCCCCCCCGACCCGACGCCGGCGCAAGGATATTTCCAAGCGGGACACGGGCACGGAGCCCTCACGCGCCGCCGCCCCCTCCCCCCTAGCGGGACACGGGCACGGAGCCCTTGCTCCCCCCCCCCAGCGGGAAACGGGGCTCAGCCACCGCCCCCATCCTGAGCGCTTTTTGGCCCATCCCCCTGGGACTCCTGCCCCATCCAACCCCCCGCGTTCCTTGACGCCCCCCCCGGGACCCCTGCCCCATCCACCCCCTTCCCTGTCCCCTGACTGCCCCCCGCCGCCCCATCCAACCCCTCCTCTCATTCCTGACTGTCCCCGGGACCCCTGCCCCATCCAATCACCCCTTCTCCCTGTCCCCTGACCACCCTTGGAACCCCTGCCCCTGACTGCCTCCCACTGCCCCATCCAACCCCTGCTCCTTCCTGACTGCCCCCCGGGACCCTTGCCCCCATTCAATCCCCCTGTTCCCCGCCCTCTGACCGTCCCGACCCCATCCACCCCCCCCACCCCCCTGAACTCCCCTGCCCTCTATCCAACACCCCCTCCCTGCTCCCTTACCGCGCTGCCTGGAGGTGGCTGGCGGCGCTACAGCCGCGCCGCTCGGCTGGAGCCGGGCCACGCTGCCACCGCGCAGTGCCTGGAGCACCGGGTCTGGCTGAGCTTGCAGCCCCCCTGCTTCCCGCGAATCAGCTGTTCACGCGGGAAGCCTGGGAGGGCTGAGAAGCAAGCGGCGGCTTCGCGCTCAGGCCCAGGGAGGCGGAGCGGAGGTGAGCTGGGGCGGGGAGCGGTTCCCCTGCGCGCCCCTCCCACCGGGTTACCTGCTGTGTCGCGGGCGGCTCCCCCTACCCCAGCTCACCTCCTCTCCGTCTCCGCCTCCCTGGGCTTGAGCGCGAAGCTGCCCCTTGCTTCTCTGCCCTCCCAGGCTTCCCACGCGAACAGCTGATTCGCGGGAAGCGGGGGGGGGGGGGGGAGAGGGGCGGGGGGTTGTCAGAGGCGGAGGCGGAGCGGAGGTGAGCTGGGGCCGGGGAGTGGGGCGGAGAGCTGGAGCACCCATGGGGTCGGCTCCTAAGGCACCACTTTTGGATAATGTGCTTAGGGGGAGCAGCCGCTCCCTCTGCTCCCTCCCAGCTACGCTCCTGGTCACTTCAACTTACTGGTTGTTAAATTTAGAAGCCCTTTTAGAACTGATTGTCCCGTGCAGGACAACTGGTTCTAAAAGGGCTTCTAAATTTAACAATCGGTTCCCGCGAACCGGTGCGAACTGGCTCCAGCTCACCACTGGAGACTCCCCTTGCCGCTCTCACCCTAGGAGCCAGAGACCTCCCAGCAGGGCTGGTGAGTGCGGCCAGGGAAGGGGGAAGGGTGTGGTGGAGTGAGTGTCTGGGAGGTGTGCGGGGGGTGCTGGGCTGTGAGGGTGTGGAGGGCGCTGGGCAGTGGGGGAGGTTTGTGTGTTTTGGGGTGCTAGGCAGTGGGGGCCTGTTGGGGGGTGCTGGGCAGTGGGGGAGATCTGTGTGTGTCAGGGCACTGGGGGTCTGTGTGGGGCATTGTTTAGTTGTGGTGGTGGGGCTGTGGGGAAGGGCACTGGGAGGGAGGGAGGAGAAATCTGTGTGTATTGGGAAACTAGCGAGTGGGGGGTTCTGTGTGGGGTGCTGATGTGTATTAAATGTTACCAGCTGGATTGAGGACTGATAGATCTGGACAGAGTTTATATTGAATGGGCAAATGAAAAAGATTGCAGGGAAAAACAGTAAGGTTAGTTTAGCAGTCTTTGACATTTCGACCAATAAGGAAATTAAAATGCATTTGTAATTACATATCTTATTCTTGGCTGATAATCATTTATTGATATTTTTTAGGAAAATTTTCAATTTAAAACACAAACTTTTGTTTTTCTTTTTTTACTTATGATGTCTCTATCTG
This sequence comes from Terrapene triunguis, assembly GCF_002925995.2. NCBI lineage: Eukaryota > Metazoa > Chordata > Testudines > Emydidae > Terrapene > Terrapene triunguis. The sequence goes on along the minus strand of NW_020664563.1, from coordinate 6,944,749 downwards.
AAAACCCATATAAATTGACAAATTGCAAATTAAAACTTTTTAAATGTATAAGCATTTTACTCACTTGGGCGCATTTGCCTCATGGCACACAAATTTGAACTCTGCTTCAAAAATTTGCACAGAAGAAATTTTTCTTTTACCTTAATTATACTATCTTAGGAGTCCGCTATAACATAGTACCAAGGTTCAATACAAAGTCATATAAAAGTTATTCAAAAATGCATAATGCAGAGATTTATCTACAACTGCATTGATTGACTGCTGTGTGCAGTAATATAGTGACCCCTGGACCTACAGGCTTCCACACATCGTCAGTGCCTTGCTAGTGTGCCATGCGCCGTGACATATCTCTTCTCTTTGTGTGTGACTGTGAGTGTTTCCCTTGTGTGTGAATTTATTCAACAAAATCTTGAGCTTCATAATGGATACCATGAGTGAAAAGAAAAAGAGAAAAATAGAATCAGAGCACAGAGTTTTCAACACTGAATGGACAAATAAATACTTATGTACTATTTCCAAAGACAAAATACTGTGCCTCGTGTGTCGCGAAACGTTAGCCGTTCCGAAAGAATACAACCTTCGGCGGCACTTTGAAACTAAGCATCCCATTCTTGCCAAATTGAGCCCAAATGAAAAAATAATTAAAGCAGCCAGTTTAGCGAAAAACCTTAGTAGAGAACAACAAATTTTCAAGAAAATGAGCACTGAGAACGATACAGTTACTAAAGTAAGCTTTAAAATTTCTAAGGAAATTGCTGCTGCTGGGAAATGCTTCACAGAAGGCGAGTTATTAAAAAAGTGTATGTTGATTGCTGTATCTGAGTTATGTCCAGAAAAGAGGGGAATATTTGCGAATGTCAGTCTATCACGCATGACTGTACGGAGAAGAATAGCTGACATTTCTACCAATCTAAGTGATCAGTTAAAGCAGAGAGTCAGTGAATTCTGCTTTTACTCCCTAGCTATGGATGAAAGCACCGATTTAAAAGACACAGCCCAACTTCTTATTTTTATTAGAGGTATTGATAAAAACTTTGAAATTACTGAAGACCTTGCTGGCATGTGCTCCATGATGGGTCGCACAACCGGAAAAGAAATCTCCAGTGAAATGATAAAGTGCATGAATGATAAGTCGGGATTAGATTTCACAAACTTGGTGGCCATTTGTACTGATGGTGCTCCAGCTATGTGCCAAAAAAATGTTGGAGCAGTTACTCTTCTTGAAGAATTTATCGGGAGAGAAATAACCAAACATCACTGCATTATACATCAGCAGGTTTTGTGTAGCAAAGTCTTAAAATTTGAGCATGTAATGTCAGTGGTAGTTTCCATTGTAAACTACATCCATTCTAGAGGACTAAAACATAGGACATTTCAAGCCTTTCTTGAAGGGGTAGAAACCAAGTGCAATGACTTAATCTACCATACAGAAGTGAGGTGGTTGAGTCGAGGAAGAGTGCTCCAGCGTTTCATTGCTTTGGAAGAGGAGGTAGCAAAATTCCTAGAAAATGGGCCAATAAAATTCCCAGAGCTTGAAAATGAGTCCTGGAATCAAGATCTCTTTTTCTTTTGTGATATTACAGCACACCTGAATGATCTCAACATTCAACTTCAGGGAAAAAATCAACTTATATTTCAAATGTGTGCAGCAGTGAAAGCTTTCAAAATGAAATTGAAACTTTTCAGAAGTCAGCTGTCAAAAGGTGAAATGTGTCACTTTCCCACTTGTGCACAGCGTATCCCTCAGCACAAACACGCCGAGTTAGGAGAAAAATACGCAAAGCACATCATTCTTTTGATTGAAGAATTTGACAGAAGACTTACTTTGTCTAAAGAAGAAGACATCCAGTTGAAGCTGATTGAAGATCCCTTTTCTGTGGATCCAGAGGAAGTGCCACTAGATTTGCAGTTGGAGGTTATTGAACTTCAGTGTTCGGCAGTTTACCAAAATAAGCACAGAGAAAGCAGCTTGCGGGACTTCTACAAAAGTCTGGACAATGAAGTTGCACTGAAAACGTTCAGCATTTTTGGACGCACTTACATATGTGAACAAACATTTTCCATCATGAACATGAATAAAAACAAGCAACATTCTTCTCTGACTGACGACCATTTGGAAGACATTATGAAAATATCCACTTCAAATATGACCCCCCCGAATGCGACAAACTTGTTGCCGAAAAGAGATGTAATATTTCTCATTAAATTTGCAAGGTAATTATGAAAAGTACAAATGTTTTCTTTCAATGGAACAGATATTTTTCATTTTTCCATGATTAATAAAAAAAATTAAAATAATTTAAAAAATTGTTTGATTTAATTGAAAAATTCTTAATAAAGTATCACACTCCCTCCCCCCCAAACCTTAGCTGTTTCGGCGGGGCGGTGCTGGGGAAGGAGGGTTTGTTTCCGCGGGACCGGGCGGCGCTGGTGGGGGGGGGTGTTTCTGCGGGGCAGGAGGGTTTCGGCCCTCAGCTGTTTTCTTTGGAGTAATATGGCCCTCGCCGCTTTACGAGTTGTGCAGGCCTGTTCTATAGGTTAGTATATCAATGATCTCAACTTATTATCATACACATCAATTCGTTGCCATGGTACTCTTGTGGTTGGATGTTCTTTCCAAAAGCTGGTGTTAGCTCATGTTTCTGTGGTTGGCTGGTGTCTTTATGGACAAACTTCCCCCTTACACTTACATACTTACTTACATAGTCCTATGGGCTACATGTGCCACGCAGTTCTCGGTCCCTGCATTGACAAAGGGGCTGGTTAATCCCAGCTGTGGTTTTTTTGGGGGTGGAAGCACCTGGCTGCATAGCACAATGAGAAGCCGGGAGGCTAGGGCTGGCTGAAGTTTCTTTGCTGATGGTAATTTCGATGACAGAAGACTGTTTTGTCAAAAAAGAAAGTTTTTGCCAAAAACATTCCATTTTTTGATTATTTTTTCAGTTTTTTCATGGGGAAAAAAAAGGAAACAAAACCAAAAGGTTTTTCTGTCAAATTTTTTGGTTTTCAGTGAATAGTCCAGTTTGGATTTCAGTTTCTGAACATTTTTACCAAAACCCAACAAATTCTTGGCAAAAAAATGCTTTTTTTGGGAAACCAGAAGTTTTTGGTTTTCATTTTGGGGATTTCATTGCAAAGCCAAAATATTTTCCACAGGAAATTTCACCACCAATGAAAACAATAAATCTTTTTTGAATTTTCTTGCCAAGAAAAATTGATATTTTTTGACCAGCTCTACCTGAGTCTGTAGTAACTTTTGGTCACGACTCAAAGTATCAAAGGATTCAAAGCAGGTGATGCAGAGATGAAAATCCCGTCAGCTGATTTCACCCTTTTGAGCCATCCAAACGCTATAGAGGAGATGGAGAGCAGGCGAGGTGAAAAGCTACGAGGAAGTTGTTACTGATGGCACTGGCTGCAGAGGGGAAGAGCCTTGCACCAGCAATGGGGAAAGGGAGAAAAGAAGCCCATGTTACTTAAGAGGAAGGAGTGGGTATGGGTTAGAACAATGGTTTTCAAACTTTTTTTCTGGCAACCCAGTTGAAGAAAATTGTTGATGCCCATGACACAACGGAGCTGGGGATGAGGGGTTTGGGGTGTGTGAGGGGGCTCAGGGCTGGGGCAGAGGGTTGGAGTGCAGGAGTGAGGGCTGTGGGTGGGGCTGGGAATGAGGGGTTCAGGGTGTGGGAGGGGGCTCTGGGCTGGGGCAGGGGGTTGGGGTGTGGGATCGGGGTCAGGGCTCTTGGACGGGGGTGCAGGCTCTGGGGTGGGGCTGGGGATGAGGGGTTTGGGGTGCAGGAGGGGGCTCCAGGTTTGCGGGGGCTCAGGGCTGGGGCAGGGGATTGGGGCGCAGGGTTGGGGCATGGGCTTACCTCCAGCAGCTCCCGGTCAGCAGCACAGCCAGGGTTCAGAGGCAGGCTTCCCGCCTGTCCGGGTACCACGGACTGCGCTGCACCCTGGAAGCAGCCAGCAGCTGGTCCGGCTCCTAAGCAGAGGTGCGCAAGCAGCTCTGCGCGGCTCTCACCCACAGGCATCGCCCTCCCAACTCCCACTGGCCAGGAACCAGCCGATGGGAGTGCGGAGCAGGTGCATGGGGTGGGAGCAGCATGCAGAGCCTCGTGGCCCCCCCTGCCTAGGAGCCGGACCTGCTGCTGGCCACTTCCAGGGCAGAGCATGGTGTCAGAAGTTTTTACTGGCCAGCCACCAGGGTCCCTCAGTGCTGAGCAAGGCAACCCAGTGCCTTGCATTCCGCGACCCAGTACTGGGTCATGACCTGAAGCTTTAAAACCACTGGGATAGAAGAGCAAAAGTGTCTGTCTGAAGTTGTCTGGGGCAAGTTATTTAAAAAAAAAAAGAGGGGTCAAGTTCAGCCCTGTTATAGATTCATTGCTTTTAAGGCCAGAAGGGACCACTGTGATTATGTACACTGCAGTTACTTTGGACCAAGAAAGACAATATATCTGAACCTGGTTTGCTCTTGTCAGATTTCCAGTACTTGGTTGCAGAAAGCAGTGGCAGAAATGTGGATCAGAGAGTCATGCAACCATTATAATGTCAAACAACCCAGTAACTCAAGAAGTCTCAGTTTGGCTTTGGGCAAAGGTCAGGATGGGTCATTTTAGATCAGCCCATCAGAAATGGGTGTTTGGTGCAACATGGAAATGAATCAGTTATTTCAATCCCATGCCTAGTGGGGCCAAGGACCGAAAAGACAAAAGGGACAAAGTGATGGACCTGCCAGAGTTCAGGATTCATTGGTGGGGCGGAGTACTACACATGAGGGACTGCTGGAATCCTTGCCCTTGCTGTATGTCTACACTGCAAGCAGGAGATCTGATTGCAGCACATGTAGACATAACTAGATCAAAGCTAGCTTGGGTAACACAGCAATGAAGCCATGGCAGGATGGGCAGCTGCAAGGACTAGTTTCGTCTGCTCAGGAGCTTGGTTACATACTAGAGCAGCCACGGCTTCACGGCTAGTGTTACTGGAGCTAGCTTTGATCCACACTTGCTGCAATCACACTTCCTGACTGTACGTCTTCTGGGGGTAAAAAACAGCAAGTCAACCTCCAGGGCTGACACCCTGGTACCTTCAATCAGCACTAAGTTAGAGATGGATCTGAAGCATGAACCTGGGCCCCTTTGGCGCTGTTCAGAATCCAATACCAGACAAAAAGCCCAATTTTGCAAATAGTCTCTCTTCATAACATGCCTGACCATACCCTCAGTCCCAAATCATGCTGAAATGGGAGGCGGGGGGGTTGAGATTGGGGTCACAATGGTACCTCATGAGCACGTTCCTAACAACCAAAAATGTGGGTTATACACAAGTATTTTCTTCCCCCAGGAAACAGGGGCGATGATGGTGCAGAAGCCAAAATCTTGAACTGCCGTGAATTAGGAGCTGTGGGGAATTGTTCAGCGACGCAGATGGACTTTTGGTTCTGACAGTATACAGTACAATAGTACTTAGCAGAAGGGGCTGCTTCCCTTCCCCCAGGCCTGCCTGGCCTCCCTCTGCTTTCTCCCCCCCTGCAGGTGCCAGACTTTTCAGCACCACCCTCCTTCCTTCACAGGACAAGTCCAGAGGCCAAGCAAACACTGATTAACCCATCTCTGGGGCAGAGACATCTATTGTGCAGGCAGTCCAGCAAAAGGCTCTCCACAGCCAGTTCTTAAGGAACAAACAAAAAACCAAGGGGGTTTCGACTGGCTCGTTCTTACAGATTCCTTCATGTCCCTCCCCCTGCAGCCCCAGAGTTGAACATTAGCCAGCTCTGCACAGCAGACAGCTCCGCTGATGCTGTGTGAGAGAATAACCACTGCTGTACGTGGGAGGCTGCAGAAAGGGGCGCCAGCTCATGAGCTGTTGTATTTGCATACAGTACGGACAAGAACGAGGAGCTGTGCTGAAGGAAGGCTGCGATAGTGTGAATGGATCCTCCAGGCACAATGTCCCTGGATAACAAGACCAAGCATGTGCTTCTGTTTTTCCTTTCCAGACATAGACCCTTAGTTATTTAAGTCACACTAAGTTATTTAAATAGTCTCTCTTCCTCCTCTCCAGGCCAATACCCATTGATAAAGACTAGAGAGCAGCCCCTGCTTTGCTCATTAGTACTCCAGATACCTCCCACAAGGTAAGTCCCCCTCCCTTCCTTCCAGCACCAATGTAAGACACATCCACCTAAGGTGGCAAGCTGAAGGCTAGATACTACGTTGGACACCCATTTGCTGGCAGGAGTTCTCAACAAGCATCTCTGGCCACTTGTGGCTCAGTTTGCAATGATGCAGCCAGGGGGCTCTCCATGCTGGCAACTGAGTGGGGCATGCTGGGTCCCTAATCTGACTCAGCCAGAATGCATCCCAGATAGCGCGCATCCACGTACCTGCTGTTCCACCCTTGGAGAGGGTGCAGTGTGCTCCCAATCTGTGCCTGGACAATTCAGCTGAGGGAATGCTATGCCTGCCGCCTGCTCCTTTTGTGCACCTGGCACACAGGTAAGAAGCAGGGGCTACACTCCCTCGCAGATTTTGGCCAGCTTTTGCCTAGGGACTGGCCCTGGCATAACTCCCCACTGATGAGTGAGAGATGACAAGACATTCACACTCATGTGTGTGTTTGGGTGAATGGAGGCACTAGCGTGAATGGGCGTGTACATGAGCGAGTATGGAAGTGCCACGGTGTGATAGCATGTGTGTTCAAAGCAGTGCACAAGCATGCATGTGGTAATGTTCACCTAGGTGCTGTGGAAAGAGATCTGAATACATGCAAGACAGAGGAGTGGGAAGGCAGCTGGTGAGAGCAGAGATCTCCCTGGGGACGAGTGTGGCAGTGATGTACAGAGCGAAAAGGACAGGAGTAGATGCCAGTGGAGACTGCAGCAGGCAACTAGCGGAACTGCTCTGCAGGAGGTAATTATGTTGGATTGAGTTGTCTTGGCATCAGGTTGCCTTCTCATTCACTGTCACAGCTCCAAACCAGGGACGTGGGGCCAGGTCCTGAGCTGGTGTAGATCAGCATAGCTCGACGAATTTATGGAGCAACACCAGATTTCAGCAACTGAGGAACTGGCCCACAACAGGGTTTCATTGAAAGGAACAGCCAGATTCTGCTTTCCAGGTAGGGAACCTCCAGATCATGCTGGCCTAAGCTGGGAGAAGATGGTAATGGTGTTACGGTGTGTTTCCTTTTCTGCATTATTTCTACACGCATCTGGGTACATATGAATTGGGGAGAGAGACGGGTGCAGAGCTTTCATTATATTGACAATATACCTGTGACGATACTCTCAGGGAAGGCTTGGCAGATAAAAGGAATCAGGTTTCCAATTTGTGTCAGGTTGCTAATGCCCGACTCCCTCCCCAAACCACCTTCCAGTAGGGATGCCAACCCTCCAGAATTGCCCTGGAGTCTCCAGGAAATAAAGATTAATCTTTAATTAAAGATTATATCATGTGATGAAAACTCCAGGAATACGTCCAACCAAAACTGGCAACGCTACCTTCCAGGCACTCACACTGGCTGCACTCACACAGATTTGCAGCTGTCCTTATGTCGTGCTGACCCAGCAGGAGCGACCTCACCTGTTGCACTGTGCTGAGTCCACCTTTTGCCCAGGAGGGGCGCCAAGCAGAGACCGCTCCCCTAGCAGTGCGGGAGTGGCAGACAGTACAGCAGCTACTGGCCTAGCAAGAATCTGGGGGTCCTTCTACTTTTTTGTTTGGGGGGGAGGGGAAGGTGGTGACAGAAGGTAGGACACAGAGACCCTGGCTCCTTTCCTCTGAGATGCCAGGTATTCTCTCTCTCAATTCCAGCTGCCAACCTCCTTTATCAGCCACCACACTCCCTCCATGCTGATCATGCCATGTCTCCACCTCCCAAGCTATCCCAGACCTCTGTCCGACTGCTAGGGGAGGGGAATGCAGGGGGAATGAATGTGTCACATAAACCCTCTACCCGCTTTTGAGAGCATGTATGAGAGCCTCTCATAGAACCTGGGACCTTTAAAAATTTGGTTCTGTCAGAAAAGAAATACAATCATCAAAAGATCAAAATGGCCCAAGTGAAACATCTCCCTCCATGTTGTCTCTCAGAATACTGACCAAAGGAGTAGGATACATACAGAGAGACAAGGTGGGTGAGGTAATATCTTTTATTGGACCAAGTGGAGAGAGAGACAAGGTTCCAAGCTACATAGAGCTCTTCTTCAGGTCCTGTGTAGAAGATTGCTACTATAGCACAAATCCTGCATCTTGGCAGGGAGTTAGATTAGCTGACCCTTGCGCTCCCTTCTAACCTATGGTTCTACTCATGTGTAGCTCAAAAGCTTGTCTCTCTCACCAACAAAACTAAGTCCAAGAGATATTACCTCACCCACCCTGTCTCTCTAATCTCCTGGGACCAACACAGTGACAACACCACTGCATAAGGTACATACACACAGACACGGCAAGAAAAGGGGCATGTTTTCCCATTAGAATTGTATCGGGAGGGCGGGGGGAATACAGCTGTTTTGGGGATTGGTAACTCCGAAGGGCTGGAGACCAAGTCACTGCTACGAACCCTACCTCCCAAAAGTCACTATCCTCCAATGTCTCTTTGGCAACCCTCATGGGCCTAACTCTGGCTCCTAGTGGACAGGCCTCTGTGCCCCAAAGCCACCCTGCCTGTTAGCAACTCCTCGCCATGGAGACAGAGCTGCCCTCTGAGTGCGGCACCCCTCGCCCCGGGTGAAAGCATCCCGGCAGGGGGGTTAGAGGGGACCTATGGTGGTGACGTGGGGAGAGGCAGGGGAGGGATCAGTCTTCAGGGCTGATAACGCAACACCTTTCACGGCCGTTCCGGTTTCCTCTACGGTTCAGCTGGACTGAGGAGGTGGTGGTGGGTTGGGTTTGGCAAAACTTCTGGCCAATTTGTCTGTTTGCAGAATCAAGGCACAGGGAGAGCAATCCCACCCCCTGGTTAAGGGGTGAGGGAAATGGGGTTAAAGGGTCAGGTGTGGCCCATCTCTAGAAGATAGATAACAGAAATTTAGGATGCAATCCTGGCTCCGGTGAAGTCAAGGGGTTCACTGGAGGATTCCACCCCAGGTGCAAGCTCAAATAGGTATAAAACTTTAACCCTTTCTAACCCATAGCAACTGCTGCTATTTGTATTTTCTCTCCATAGGGAAAAAAATATCCAAAGGTGTTTGGAAAAAAACCCCCTCCCAAATGGCTTTAAGGAGGGATGTTTTTCCGAGTCGTTAGCATGACCCTTTCCCTCCCCTCCTCCCCGACGTCTGCGTCCCCTCCCCCTGGGGTGGACAAGTGTTTCGCTTGACTGCCTGGCAACCAGGCTGGAGCTAAGCTTGCTAAAATATGAGTGGTTTTTGGCTGGAGTACCGGAGGGCTTGCAGCCCTATGGAGAGAAAAAAATTGAGCGCTCCATGCCATGGCTCCAGAAAGGGGAAGAATTAGGTTTCACACCGAGCAGGCTGGACCATCGCATTCTTTAGCTAATGCTTAACAAACCCCAGAACAAAAGCAGCCAACTCAGCTGCATGTTAGTAAAATGTATTCTCAGCAGATTCTGGTTTATTGGAGAATTCTATTGCTTTGCAGCAAGTGTGGTTTTTAGCTGCCCTCCTTCCCCCCCAGCTCCCTTGTCTCAGTTCCTCCTCATTCCTGCTAGCAGAATGCATCCTCTCATGCTTGGAGGGGACTTAGCAACCGAGGGTAAATCGTATTATTTTATCAAGTGCATTAACTTTAGCCTCTCGCATGTCACAGCCATGGCATGAGAGCTCTGGCAATTCGGCGTCTCCCTTTTGGAAAGGGTAACGAGCGATGGTGCGAAGTGGAACTAAAACGTTGCAGACAAGCTGCTGGTGTGGAGATGGGTGTGAACCAAAATCTCAGTTCCAAACTCTGGAGCATTTGATCTGAATTTTGAGCCCTTTGCTACACTTCAGGTGAACCATAAAAGATTCAAAGTTCAGATGAGGTCTGAGCAATCATCCCAAATTTCCTCAGCTGAATCTGCGCTGCCCAAACCTCTTGGGCTGCCAAATTCAGTAAGGCAGATTCCCATGGCATTGCACTGTAGAGATTCATATACAACAAGGTCTTGTTCATGGAACCTCGCTTACCCATTTACAGGGGTTTGGGGCTAACTCCCCAGCTGTTTCAAAATATTTAAGATGAATGAGACTTGGATTTAGAGCCAGGCTCTCGCCACTGGTATAAATCAGAGCATCTCCTTTGGAGCCAGGATTTGGCGATAAAAACTGCTGGCCAGCTCCCCCAGGACTAGGTGGCTAAGCCAGCAGGAGGAAGGCACTTCAGTTCTATAACTGGCTCTGTCCGTGCTGCAGGATTTGAATTCAGCAATGAGGATGAGGAAAACCCTGAGCTCAAGCCTTCAAACTCTGCAAAGCTGCCACCTTGGTTACTCAGACTCCAGCTCACCTGGAAGCTTTTGGGTGTCTCCAAACTGCTGAATAAGGTAGGTGATGCCTTCAATACTGAAGCGCCGCCAAATTCTGGCCCTTCTCCTTCCTGAGGAAAATACCACAATCATAGCCTCTCAATAGCTAGCAACGTCTCCAGTTCTAGCCTGAGCTAGAACCCAGGAGCCAGACCTGCCCCTGGGCATGGTGCTGTTGAACCCAGTGGAGCTCCTATGCCAATGCACACCAGCTGATGGTTGGTCTCGAAAGTGCATAAGCATGGCATAGATCTAACAACACGGTGTCTAAACGTTTTCGAATTTCAGAAGTTTGTGTGAGATTCTCTAGGCTTATCCACATGACCCAAAATACTCATGGTCAGTTGCAAGATTCGCTACAAACTGTGCTCAGCAAGGGTTTAGCAACCAAACCCAGGAAACAACTTGCCCTTGTCTACCCCTGCATCAACAATGCTTCATAGAGGGCACCCCTTTGTCAGCAGCGGTTGCTTTCGACGAGGTTGATGGTGACTAGAGAACTCGTGAAATGGTGAGATCACAAAACCCAAGGACTGAAAGATGAGCAACAGAGAGAGGGATTTTTTGCTGCCTGGCTATTTACAACTCTTATTTTTTTCCGCTGAATCCTCCTGAACTTAAAGGTCTAATTAACATGTTGGAGAAAGGACCTCTCTGTCCCCATTCTTTGGTTAAGGTGTCAGAACTAACAACCTAAGACATTCCAATGATCCTCCCAGGACAACCAGGGAACAGCTGATGTTCCTCATATTTCAGTGTTAAAAGACAAAAAACTTAAAAACCTGACAACTTTCAGGCCTTGATTATAACACAAAGTAGCAAACATCACCTTGAAGGCAGGGTGTGGCAAAGTGTTTTCTAATATTAACGTTTACTGATAAGGATAATGGGTAAGAATAATAATCACTTATATTTTTATAGGATCTTTAATCCCTGAGAGCCCCATAACAGTTTACAAGCCATGGGCCTGCTCCTGTATAAATAAATTATCAGAACCCCAATTGAACTAAGTGGGGGCAGAATCTGGGAGTCTCTCTATTGTGCACACAGGAATCATGCGACTGCCTCTGGGGTGGGAAAGCAATAGCTAGACAGACCACATTCACAAAAGCAACAGAGGAAAGAAATCCTTGGCTGAGGGCAAAAGCCTGGTGCAAATCTCTCCTCTGAGGGACCTATCATGAGATCTTTCATGTCCACAAAAAGCCGGCGGGATCTCAGCTGAAGCTCTCACCTTGAACTGCCTAGCACTTGGATCAGGGTTGGGACGAAGTTAGGACAAGCTGGTCTATAGTAATATAAAGCCTGTACTAGTACCAGATCCTCAGCTGGTATAAAATCACTGTAGATCCACCAGTGCCAATCATCAATTGAAGTCTATGGAACGCTGCTGATTTACATCATCTAAGGATTTGGCCCCAGCCTGCCGCTTCCCTAATTACGGTTCTGCATGGCAGAAGGCACAGCCTGAACCAACTCAATTTACTAGCAGGAAACCCCCCAAGAAAGCCAAGATAATTGAAAACCAGAATATCACTAGTCAAATTTAATATTAGGAAAGAGCAAGCAGGAGCCAGAGGTCAGAATTAATTACACCCTTCCGTGTTTCGCCACAGAGCTGCATACACATGCCCTCTCCTGGGGGAGCGGTAGCTACCACAGAGAGGCCGACAGACATTATTAGAAAGGACTGATTTAAATGTACCCCCAGGAGCTTTTCAACTTTCCTCTTCAGAGCTTTTGTTTATATTGAGATTAATGGAAGTGAATATGAGGCAAAAGCTGATCCACCAGGAGTATTAAGGTCTCCTGGATTACAAAATTCATTGCCACATCCAAATTAAGCCACTTTTCAGAAAAGCTTATGAGTAGAAAATTCAAAAATTTGCATGCCAAAAGTTTTCCTGCTGAAAAATGGGGTTTTATTGAAACTGAATTTCTCTCTCCCTCCCCCGCCCTTGGAAATTTCTAAAATGAAAACATTTGTTTTGTAGCAACATTTTGAAGTGAACATTTTCATTTTGCTTCAGCTTCAATTGTTTTATTGCAGTTTTTCTAAATGAACATTTTTGTTTTGAATTGGTATCAAGCTTCCCCTGGGAAAACCAAAACATTTTCAATGCAGATTTTTCATTCTGTTTTTGATCAGGAAAAAAATGTTTTCCACAGCTGCTGGGTAAACGTGTGCGCCAGGGCATGGCTAAGTTTTCAAAACAGCTCAACTCCCATGAGCACCAAAATCAGGGCCAGTGGCTAGGTTATCCCTCTCTCTTTAAAGCACTCGGCAAACTTTAACTGGGCCAGAAATGATTGGAAGGAACTTCAGTTTATGGTCTCATCTAAAAGAGAGACCTTCCAGCAATGGGGCACTCAGTTTTCTTCAGCACAGTCCCATGCTGTGAAATAGGAGCTGCTGTTTGGGGGTTAAAATAAGGACTGGGAGGCAGTACACTTGGATTCTACTCCTAAATTCTATCATTGACTCATGCTTTGGCCTTGGTCAAGTAGCTTCATCTTTCTGTGCTTCTGTTTCCCACTTCACAAAATGGATATGACAATAGCACCTCCTTCCTTTGGCTGTTGTGAGTAGAACTGGCTGGAAAGTGAGGTTCCCCCTCCCCCAGAAAATTTTGACTTATTGAAAGAAATGAAAACTCAAAACATGAACATTTTTGGCCAAAACCTGCCAGAAAAATTCAGTTATCAGCCAAACAGGTTTCTGGTGAAAAACCTAAGATTTTGAGGAAAAGCAGACACTTTCCAGGAAAATTTTCGGTTCCTCAAAACCCAATTTTCCATTTAAAAAAAGTGCTGATGGAAAAATGTTAACCTAGCCCTAGCATGGAGGCTTAATTCTTGTTAGTAAAAAGTTCAGAGATCTTTGAGGTTAATAGATTTATAAATTCAAAGACCAGAAGGGACCACGATCTTCATCAGGTCTGACCTCCTGAATAATACAGGCCAGAGAACTGCCCCAAAATAATTCTTGGAGCAGATCTTTTAGAAAGACCTCCAATCTTAATTTTAAAATGGCCAGTGATGGAGAATCCACCACAACCCTTGGTAAATTGTTCCAATGGTTAAATACTCTCACCATTAAAAATTTACACCTGAGTTCTAGTGTGAATTTGTCTCGCTTCAACTTCCAGCCATTGGATCGTGTTAGACCTTTCTCTGCTAGATTGAAGAGCCCATTATTAAATATTTATTCCCTCTGTAGGTACTTACAGATTGCGATCAAGTCACCCCTTAACCTTCTCTTTGTTAAGCTAAATGGACTGAGCTTCTTGGCAGTATAAGGCAGGTTTTCTAATCCTTTAATCATTCTCGTGCCTCTTCTCTGAGCCCTCTCCAATTTACGAACATCCTTCTTGAATGGCAGGCCCCAGAACTGGACACAGTATTCCAGCAGCGGTCGCACCAGTGCCAAATGCAGAGATAAAATAACCTCTTTACTCCAAGGCTATGTGTACACTAAAACTGCTGCAGCAGCTCAGCGGCAGCTGCACCACTGTAGCTCTTCAATGTAGACACATCCCTGAGCTACATAGCTTGGTCAACCTAACTTTTTACTGTAGACCTAGCCCTACTCAAGAGTCTTGTTTATACGTCCGAGGATCGCATTAGCTCTTTCAGCCATAGCATCACAGTGGGAGCTCATGTTCAGCTGAGTATCCACCACGACCCCCAAATCTTTTCCAGAGTCACAGTTCCCCAGGATAAAATCCACCATCATGTAAGTATGGTCTATGCACTTTGCTCCTAGGTGTATCCATTCACATTTAGCCCTACTGAAATGCATACTGTTTGCTTGGTAAACTGGGCTCAAGCAGTCTAGATCGCTCTGAAAGAGTGACCTGTCCTCTTAATTATTTAACACTCCCCAATTTGTGTACCACCTTCAAACTTTAACAGTGATGATCCAGTTCCCTGATGGTGCTTGAGAAGGGTTTGCCTTTGATTCCCCGTCACACACATCTGCCTATCAGGCCAGCGATGCTGTAAACAGGGAACACCAAGCCAAGCCAACCTGGCAATGACAACAACTCGTTTCTTTTCAAGTGGGGCTCTCCAGCTGCCTGTCCTACCAGTCTTATTGGGTGCCAGTGACACCAGAGAGCTGGCGGAATGAGAGCAGGAAGAAATGGTTAAAGAACCAGATCCCAAACTGCTCTCATGTCTCCAAGGTTACAATCAAGGACTGCATTAAAGCAGAAGATGTATATTCCTGGAGGACTATCTAAACATCTGCATACAGGATCACACATGCTCACTGTCAGTAATGCTCCTCAAACAAACCTCTCTCAGGCATTTAAAATTTATGATGCATTATCATTGCCAGCGCTGGCCCGGCTGGCTATAGATGTGTTAATCCAAAGCATTCTAATTATATGAAAGGCAATATCCTGTCACGTTGGCATGTCACTTCCTTATGAGCTGGCTGCTATAAAACTCGCTCAGTTGTATACAATCTAAACAGAGTAAATTGAGCCTGACGTACAAGCCAGCTGTTTAGAGCAAACATGACAAAGAGCTAAAAACATCGGAAAGGGCTATAGAAACAAGCAAGGGACTTATAAAATGGAGTTGTCAATTTCCCGTTAGAATATTTCTTCATTATCTAATCTTTCATTTTCATGAATATCAACTCAGCCGTGTGTGTGTGGGGGGGAGCTTAATGTTGATTCTTTCATAAAAATAATTGAAATGTGTGGTCAGGGTTTTTTTAAAATGGAAAAAACAACTGTTCTGGTATCACTTACAAGCCAAGTGAAGTGGTTCTTAAACAAAGCTGCACTGCAGAGCTAGATCTCTCAGAAGAGGCATCCTTCGTTCATAGATCTGTGCACTAGAGAGCACTCTAACCTGTTTCAATGTTACCCAAATTCAGCTAAAGAGAAGCACAGAAGTGCCAGAGGAACATGCTTGTGAATGAATGGAAATAAATTTAAGCTACCTTTTCTCCCTGCCTTAATATCATTTTGCAAGATCTTTCTGGAATTCTTTCTGTGCGTTTTAAACAAAAATCTTCAATGATGTTTTGCAATGTCAGCAGCACAAAAGCAAGACGCAACCCTAAAATAATATGTCAGTGGGCACAGCTTTCACAAGTGAGAGACTGCGTGAGCTGTCCAGAGTTGTATGGCACATTCTTCACACATCACCCAACAAACCCAATTGCCATGGACTATCCAATCCAACAATACCAAACCAGCGAGGGCAGGCCAGCATCAAAGGGTACGTCTACATTGCAAAGAAATACCCAAAGTGCTGAGTCTCAGAGCTTCGGCAGAGGCGATGCATGGGGAGGGGCATACAAAGTCATGTGCTTCCCCCCCTTCCCCCAAGATTTGCTGCTTAGCTTGTACTGAACAGGATGACACAGACTGAACATGCTCAGTAACACTGCTGAAGCTGGCTGCCCTCATTCTGTCCCCCCACTAATCGGCAAGCACAGGTCATCTGAGCCCAGGTCAATTGATTTTAGCTTGCCGGGCTACAAATAGCAGCGTAGACGTTCTTGCTTGGGCTCTGAGACCCTTCCTCCCTGGCTTTCAGAGCCCAGGCTCTAGCCCACGTGAGACTATCTATACTGGTCTTTGTAGCCCTGCAGCCTGAACCCCACAAACCCAAGTCAATTGATCTGGGTTCTGAGGTCACCGCAGGTTTTTCTTTGCAGTGTAAACATAACCAAAGTGACCCTGTGTGACATTATCTGATTAAAATATGAGCATATAGATCATTGTTGCAACCGCTGTTATATATTTGCAACAAATCTTGTACAAAGGTTATCAAGTGAGGTGTCTATGAAAAGATTATGATTTGCTAGTTGTGATTATGCTATCTGTATGCATGTATCATTGTTGTATTTGAAGTTATAAGTATTGGCTCTATAGCTTGATTTCAAACGTTTGCTCCTGGGGTACCGCCCACAAGGTAGTTAGCCAGCACATCTTGAAGGGACTATTCAAATTGAGTAGCCCCTCAAAAGGACAATTAACTCACAATGGACCATGGGAGACTCCCATCTACACTGAGTGGACTGTCCTGTAAACATGCTGTCTGGAATATAGGTAATGGCTTCCTGACTGAGTGAACATGTGACTTGCCCATGTGTCTCCAAACACTATCTGGTCACCTGTGATTCTCCACTGGCTGTGCTGAGGTTTTTGTTTGAAACAATGGGTTTCCCTCCACATGGCAGAAACCAAAAAAGGCCCTGGAAACCCCTCCATTTTGCCTCTATCCTGCTCCAGCCTCTGGACTATACTAATGGGAGCATTCTAACTAATGGACTGAGGACTTCCAATGATTTGGAAGCAGCCAGAGACTTGACTTAAGCCAGCAGTTTATTCCATCACTGCTACAAGCCGGAACCAAGAACTTTGCAATTACTGTATGTATTTGATTCCTTTAACCAATTTTAACTCTCACCTTTCTTTCTTGCTTTTTATGAATAAACCTTTAGATTTTAGATACTAAAGGATTGGCATTAGCGTGATTTGGGGGTAAATTATATATTGACCTGGCTGTGTGGCTGGTCCTTTGGGATCAGAAGAACCTTTTATTTTATGAGACTGGTTGTAAAGAACCACTCATCTCTGAATCCAGTGGTTTTGGTTGCGATATAAGAACTGGAATGCCTGAGCAAACTGCCTTTATGTCTTCTTGTTAGCTAGTGTGGTGAAACAGGAGTTTACTTTTGTTGCTGGTTTGGTACATCCTATGGGGAATTAGCCACCAGTCTTGGGCTGTATCTACCTTATTTCTCAGCAGTTCATCCTGAATTTGGCATTCTCAGTTGTGACCCACTGAGGGCTGGTTACACCCTGAAAACAGGCATCCAGTCTAGAAAAGAACACTTCCCCTACAGAAAAAGCTGTAACTAGTAATACTTATAGATCACTTCTCATCCATAGATCTCAGAGCACTTTACAAAGCATCATTATCCCCATTATATAGGGTTACCATACGTCCGGATTTTCCCGGACATGTCCGGCTTT
>NW_020664563.1:6906353-6926872 GCF_002925995.2 Terrapene triunguis | reverse complement strand
GGCCTCCTCCCCCCACCCCCTAGCTTACCTGCTTCCTGCTTCCCGCGAATCAAATGTTCGCGGGAAGCAGGGGAGGGGGAGGGGGCGGAGTTGGGGCGGGGACTTTGCGGAAGGGGTGGAGTTGGGGCGGGGGCGTGGGTGGGGCTGGGGGCGGGGCCGGGGCCCCGTGGAGTGTCCTCCTTTTGGACACTCCACATATGGTAACCCTACATTATACAGATGGGAAACAAAGGCATGGGGCGATCAGGTGACTTGCACAAGGTCCCCCAGCAGGACATGGCAGAGCTGGGAATAGAACCCAGGTCTGAGTGCCAGTCCAGTGCTCTGCCCATCAGGCCACACTACCTCCCTATCAATAACTGAAGGGGGAAATCCTTAGTAGAATGTTCTAGGGAATGGATGAGGCTGAAAGCCAAGAAATTCAGAGTTAAAGGTTACAACAGTACAAATCCAGTCATTCCTGATATCAGAGGAGTAGCTCTGGATTTAGAGTCTCATCCAACGACTCCTGATGCCAAAGGAAAGATTCCACTGATGTCAATGGACTTTGGATGGGGCTCATATATTGGTGTGACTAAGGGCAGCTTTTCCAGAAGGGCTCAGCACCCACAGTTGGGGCCAGATTCTGAAAAGTGCGAAGCGCTAGATTTTTGCAGCAGAAAATGTAGTTTCTGCAAAGTTAAAATTCGCAGTTTTCCCCATCAGGAAAATCAGAATGAAATATTTCATTTTGAGTCGGTTCAACCTGAATCTAAACATTTCAGTTTATTGGGTCGAACTGAACCGAAACATTTCCTTTTGAGTCACTTCAACATCCAAGTGCATCTCCCTCAGGTGCCACATTGCCTCATGGGAGTTGTAGTTTGGATGCCTCAGGCCCCAGAAGGGCTGAGCTCCTTGGGTGGACCACATTTCCCATGAAACATTTCACCATTTCCTAATTGAAATTTTCAGAACTTAAAATTGATAGTTCAACCTTCCATTCCAATTCAGGACCAAACCAAATGTTGAAGTATTGGAATTTCCTGGGAGAAAGTCTATTGCTGGTGAGCAGAGCAGAGCGAACATTTTCATCTGCTTCTCTGCCCTACTCCTCCTCCATACACGCACAGAGAGGAATGGATATTCCCCCCACACAAACATCCCCCACACTGCCAAAACACACAGAGCAATGGACAACCCCCGCCCCCCACATGATCATGGAGAGCAATGGGAGCTGCTGTGTGCTGGAGCTCTTTTGCAAATCAGGCCCCAAGAACAAGATTTAGTTCAAGGTTACAGTTACAAACAACAGCTCAGTCCAGATCTCATGCCCAGGTCTTTAACCACTAAGGAGCATTCCCAGCAGTAGTTGCTAGTGCTGCATGAGCTAGTCTGAGGCAGCATGTGAGAGAGGAAAATGAATCTGTTTCCAGAACAAAACTTCCAGTTTCAAGTTTCCCCGGGGTTATCGGTGCATCGATTGTAGTAGCTATTCCCGCCAGACTTCGGCAGCAGGATATTACATTGATGCTTATTCATTTTATTGCTTCTCCTTTCTAAATATTTGCTTGGCAGGAAAAGGGTTCGCTTCACTCAGTATCTATTTTTACAGGTCAATTTAATTTCTGGCTCTCTAAATCCCTCTTTTCCTCCGATTGCATTTACAAAACAAATATTGATCGTTCAAATTAACCGCTAGCTCCACCAAAGGTTGTTGAGCATCTCCCATTCTGTGCAAGGGGCAGGGTGAATTTCCAGCATGCAAACGGAGAGCTAGCCAGCACTTCCTTGCTCCCCAAGGCTATCTTAGGCACAGGTGAAGTAGACAGATGTCTTGGGCGTGGCACCTCGGGCAACACTGCCAGTATGGGGCCCAATCCAGAACCTATTGAAGTCAATGGGAGTCTTTCCACTGACTTGAATGGGCTTTGGAATAGCTTCATAGTGCTGGGGCTGCTGGAGCCGTGCTCCAACAGGCCAAATAACCAACCTGATCTTTGCTGGCTACAGTATTTCTGCCCTGCCTGTTTCAGCTCCACTGGGTGTTCGGGGTGGGGGCACTTTCAGTTCTGACACGCCCCAGAATCCCTTGCAGTGACCAGAGTTTTACTTCTTTTGAAGTCCTACTGCAACTAGGGCAAAGGATTCTGGGGCATGACTGTGAACTAACAGTGCACATTAAAGATAGCTCAGGAAGGAAGGAAATGGTGCAAGAAGGGGAGTGGATGGGGAGACTGGAGGAAGGGACAAGGAAGCAATTGGTAAGAGGACCCAAATCCAGTCTTTCTAAGACATCTATATCTGGCTCTGCTCCCAGACCCGACAGCAACAAACTAGCATGTTAAGCCCAGTATTCTCAGGTAACCCTATTAAAAAAAAAACAATATGCCCCAAGGGATGGAAATAGGGTGACCAGACATCCCGATAAAATCGGGACCGTCCCGATATTTCGGGGTTTGTCCCGCGTCCCAACTGATCTTCGGTCGGGACGCAATTTGTCCCGATATCCGTCGGCAGCGCTGGGCTTTTTTTTTTGCTCCGGCGGGCACCCCTCCCTCCCCATGTGTCCCGATATTTTCTTTCCCTCATCTGGTCACCCTAGATGGAAATATAATTTGCTAAGAACACGGGGCCAGATTCATCCCAGGTATACCTCTACTGACGTCCACAGAATCACACCAGAGAAGGTTTCAGGAATTCATTCCCTTTCACGTTCCAGAGAGGTCCTGATGACCAGAGGTTCTGAAGAAAGTGATTTCATGGCTTACAAAACTAACCCCTTGACACAGCATGGTCATAAAGAACAAACGCTATTATGACGGAATACACTTGCTGCCCTAATTAGCTAAAAAACCTGACACTTTGCCCTTTTTGCATTCACTATCTACTGCAACCCTCTGGGAGTAACAAATCTGTATAGCCTAATGGCAACAATTAAGCTCTAATTATATAAGGAAGGTCTTGCCACTTGACTGATGGGCTGCCCAGAAACATCCTTCCATTAGAAACCTTTGCTGATACAGGTATGATGGCACCATACATAGGCAGAATACCAAGGCCCCGTGGGTTCCACAATCAACACCTGCAGCATCTGCCACAGGATCCACCGGGTGCAGCAAAATGGTACTTCACAATCTAAGGCTATGTCTACACTACCACTTATGTTGGTATTAATTATGTTGCTCAGGGTTGTGAAAAAGCCACCCCGCTGAGCGACATAAATTACACCGACCTAAGCACCGGTGTGGACAGCGCTATGTTGACGGGGGAGCTTCTCCCGCCGACCTAGCTACCGCCACTCGTGGGAGTGGTTTTATTATGTCGATGTGGGAGCTGTCTCCCATCGGCATAGAGCGGCTACACAAGCGCTCTTACAGTAGCGCAGCTGCATTTGTACAGCTGTCCGCTGTAAGCCCGCTAGTGTAGAAATGGCCTTACTGTTTTTTAAAAGTACATTTCTAACCCTTCTGGTAAACTGCTGAAGGTGAATTTAGTGTAAACTGATTCTGTGTTGTCCCTCTGAGCCTGAAACAATCAGTCAGAGAGGTGTGAACTGGCTGATGCATAGTAATTGGATGTTAACTCTGGAGCCTAACAATGACAACTTTGTTAGCTGTTTCTCCACTGAAGATTTTAGCAGAAATATCCAGTTAATGTGTCTATCCCATAATCTCCAAAGGCCTGACACCTGGCTGGGGATGAGAGAAGCCCCAATTCTCCTTAGGGCAGCTGCTAAAACCTTCAGTTTCCCTCTGCCAACCCTTACAAACCAGTTAGTACAAATATCCACAGCATGCTGGAACTGTAGGGGCTGAATAAGTTGATGCTAACCTCAAAATAAGTAATTTAAGAGATCCTGTAGGGACTGTGTTACTCTGTGTCATGTTTAATTCACTGCAAGCTTCCATTTTAGAATATACCTAAAGTCTGCCATTTCGGAGGTTTACAATATTATTTAATTTGTATTTCCATAGCGCCTAGGAGTCCTCATCATGGACCAGGACCCCATTGAGGTCGGCACCGTATAAACACAACCCAGCTTGCTGCAGAATACCTGGGTGCTTGGATATTGCACACCAGGTCCTGCAAGCTGACCATGCTACGTGCAGCATTTGATGGGGGATCCTCCAGAGGCGTAACAGGCACTGTCCCTCTCCAAGGTAACATCCTTGGGTCTCTGACATATGAAATGAGATCTACATTGTTCTGGAGAGTTGGTGCTTGCATAGGTGACTGTAAAATCCATGGCATGGGAGGGGACAGATGTCCCCTTTGTCAGAGCACGCAGTTGCTCTGGACTCAGCTATTTTTTGAGCAAGTCATCATGATGGACAAGCAATATTTGGAAGGATGAAACAGGTGTGTTTGCTCCGCATGTACGTGGCAGTCACTTCGGTACTGAAATGTTAGAGGCTGGCCTTTAAGAGAGGGGAAATGAACTCTGCTACTTCGAGAGACTCTGCTGGAATATTTGGCTGGCTGCTAAGGAAACGACCAGCAGTGAAAGAGTAAGGGGTACGTCTACACTACGAGATTAATTCGAATTTAGATAATTCGAATTTGGGAAACAGATTGTATAAATTCGATTGTGCGCGGCCACACTAAGCACATTAATTCGGTTTTTAACCACATTAATTCGGTGGTGTGCGGCCACACTACCCCATTAATTTTAACCACATTAATTCGGTGGTGTGCGGCCACACTACCCCAATTCGAATTTACAAAATCGATTTTTGTGCTACTCCGCTCGTCGGGGTGGAGTACAGAAATCGATTTTAAGCGCCCTTTAATTCGAAGTAACTGGCTCCGTTGTGTGGACGGGTTAAGGATTAATTCGGATTAACGCAGCTAAATCCGAATTAAAGTCGTAGTGTAGACCAGGCCTAAGAGGGCTGCAGGTCAGGATTGTCAGAGATCTATCAGGCTCAGGACTGGAACAGCAGAGAGTGCTGAATATCAGGTTTGGAGGTGCATTGGCAGAGCTGTATGTAGGGATGCTTGTCTTCCTAGCCTGACTTTGCCAGGCAATACCCCCTGTGACCTTAGCCCTGCATAACAGTCCCAGGTGCACAAATATCTACAGAAAATATCATAAGGGCACTATAAAAATCCATGGTGCGCCCACACCTTGAACACTGTGTCCAGTTCTGGTCATCCCATCTCAAAAAGGATATAGTGGAACTGGAACAAGTTACAAGAAAGGGGACCAAGCATAATCAAAGGTATGAGATGGTTTCCATATGAGGAGAGACTAAAAGGATTAGGGCTGTTCAACTTAGAAAAGGGATGACTAAGGGGGATATAATAGAGGTCTATAAAATCATGAATGATTTAGAGAAAGTGACTAGAGACGTGTTATTTACCCTTTCACATGATACAAAAACCAGAGTTCATCTGATGAAATTAATAGGCAGCAGGTTTAATACAAACAAGAGAAAGCATTTTTTCCACCCAATGCACAACTTACCTGTGGAACTCATTGCCAGAGGATGTTGTGATAGTCAAAAGTATAACTGGGCTCAAAAAAGAAGTCCATGGGGAATAGATCCATCAATGGCTATTTGCCAAGATGGTCAAGGATGCAAGCCCATGCTTAGGGAAACCCTAACCCTCTGACTACTAGAAGCCAGGAGGGGAAGACAGGGAACACTCCATAATTGCCTTACTCTGTACACTCCCCCTGAGGCTCTGGTATGAGCCACTATTAGAGACAGGATATTGGGCAAAATGGATCATTGGTCTGAGCCAGTCTGGCAGTTCTTAAGTTCTTATTTGGAAAAAAAAATCTGAACATCCTAATTAGCTCTGTAATGAAAGCCCAAGCCAGGCAGTTGTCTGGTTGCAGATCACACTGTGAACATTTCACAGCACTTTGGGAATAATGTGACAGACACAGAAGGTTTTGGAGATGAGATTTAAGACCTTGATTTTCAAAGGCACCTAGAGGATTTAGGCAACCAACTGATATTCAATGGGAGTTGGGTGCCTCAGTTTACCCCCAGTCCTGCCCATTTGGGATGGTTACTAGTTTCCTGTGCCATTTGTTACAGGTCACTGGGGACTGGCTCCCAATACAACAAGAAGTAGTGGGTATATTCATCCAGAGTCAAATTCTCCTCTGAACACATAGCTGGTTACTTTTTGTTACTGGTTTCATTTTTCCTGGTGAAAATGGGATTTTGTCAAAAACATCATTTTTGGAGGAAAAGGTCAATTTTTTAAAATCAACTGTTTCTATTTTTCAGTGTAAGATTTCTGAACAAAATTAAATGAAAGTTTTCTGGGGATTTTTTAATTGAAATTTTTGTACAGTTTTGGGCTTCCGAAAACCTTTTTTTTTTATTTCAAAATTTCATATTTTTCCCCTCACACCTTTTTTGCCATGAACTGAACAATGTCTGGGTTTTTATTTAACTTTTTCTTTGTTCATTTTTCCAGTCTGTAACTTCTAAAAATTGTCTCAATTTTAGGAAAGTTAGAGTGGCAAAAGGAAAAATGGAGCATTCTAATTTTGCCAAGTTGGAACTTTCCCAAAGTTGAGGAAGTTCAAACATTTTCATAAATAAATCATTACTTTTTTAAAAAGTTGTTCCATTTTGAACCTGCAAACCAAAAACGACTTTGAAAGTTTAAATAATTTCCCACCCCCCATTTTTCAACCGGCTCTTGCGAAAATGCAACAGAGATTCATGCAGCAGGCTAAGAAATAAAATTTGCTTTCAGTTTGTATACTCAGAATCCACACTTTGGGTATTTCTTATCTGAATTGAATGCACTTCTGCTACTGTCTAACGTCTCAGTTTAACACTTGGGTTTATATTCTGAATTCATGATCAAGCCACTGTGCTACTACACCAGCAAATGAAAACTGATGTGACAGAGGAATATGAAATGACTGCACAGTGACTGCAGGGTTGTTTCAGGGATAGTCAAACAATGCAATATGCTGAGTTATTTGCAGTGAAATGATACAGTTTTATGCTACACTCAGAGAAATGTGACAGCATGTTTTGTGATCACACACTTACGGAGCCTGCAACCTGACAGTTTACCATGAAAAAAAAGAAAGGGAAAAAAAAAGAAATCAGAACTCACTGCTAAATATGCACCAGCAGTGTCAAAACTCACAGCCCAAGCCAAAGATGCACTGAAAAAGAAATCTACAGCTAAATTAGTCCTCAAACGTAGAAGGGGGAAAGGCAGCTTATGATGACTCAGGAGTTCTTGTTTTCAAGTTATTGATCCCTGGAAGTTAACTTGTTAGTTTGAATAATACAGGCTGTATTAGAAGCAGTGCTGTGGGCATCACACTTGTTGATTTCTAGAGACGTACAGCCCCCAGTTTGGGCTGTCTTCAGAGTTGGCTATGAAAGCGTAATCCTGGGGAAACCTGGCTGTTTCCAGGTTTGTTACTCAAAATGATGCTGCAGTTCAGTGGAAGCAGAGAGGGGGTCAAAGACACCACACTTGACTCAGGATCTGAGCTTTCCCTAAGTACAGGGCTGTTCAGATAGAGGCATTATCCATTATAGAAGGAGGGGACAGTTGCAAAATGCAGATACCCCTCTAAACTTTGGGAACGTTTGGGGTTCAGGCCCATATCTCCAATTTAAAGAGGGTGCACTCACCCCACAGACTTATTAAAGTCAGACAGCGTGGTCGCTACCTTGCTTTCACTTCATTCTAAATGTCTGCTTTGAGCTAGTGAAAGATGACAGCCTCATTGTTGCCAAGTCTGGTGATTTAATCTTGAGTCCTGCAATATTTGGTGTTTTACTTAAAGCCCCAACCCCTGGAGGCAAGTGATTAGGTGAAAATCTCAGCTTTGTATTTTTTTTAAAATAGGTTTCTAGCCTATGTGGTTGCAGAGAAAAGCTTAAAAATGTGATTCCTTAAAGGCACATAAAAAGAACTCAAATATTTATTTAAATCTCATGATTTTTAAGTCAATCTCATGATATTTTTTAGGCCTGACTCATCATTTGTGAACACTTGGGTTTGGCAATACTATTATCCATGAATGGCATAGGGCATAGGCAGTGGTGGTGCAAACTTCCCCTTCAGGAAGCACATGTAGCTATCTGCCCCTTCCTTCTCCAAGCAGACACTGGGATGCAGTTATCAGCCTTTCGGTCCATATTACTGATCTATTTAACCTTGCACTCACTTCAAGGTCAGTGTGTTAAAGCACATTCAAACCATATGGTTATTAGTTCATTGTGGGTTCAGGGCCTCTCCTGAGTCATCACAACAGCTGGGTGAACAGGTCACAATGCATAATTTATTTGGTGGATTAAAGCCCATATTCTCTTTGCATGTGGTCTGCAAAGAGTTTGTATTTTATCAGTTGTTTTCCCAACCCCCACTATTTGTAATCACTCAAATGTCAGTCTGCAGTTTAACTGCAATTGGTCAGAAGCCACATTTGATTTGAATATCCAGTATCAGCAAATTGCTATTTGAGATGTGTGTTTAGATAAGTCACATGATATCTGTTCTGTTACCTGACTGGATGATGAGGAGCTGTCGCAAAAAAGTTACTGTGATTTGAACAAGTGACAAAAATTAGAGAAAAGGAGAGACTTCTGTATGCAGAAAGATGTAAGACATTTGGGCTGTTTAGTTTTGAGAGGAAACAGAGGTATGCAAGATATAGTGATATATGATAGTGAGAAGGAAGGTAGGGTAAACAGGAGCACCGGTCTCGTAATAAATAGGCCATACAATGAAACTGAGAGGGATCAAATTTAAAACTGAAAAGAGGAAATACATTTTTCCCCCAACACACAGTTAGCCTGTGGAATTCAATGCCACTACCATTGAGACCAAGCATTTAGCACCACTCAAAAAAAGAACTGGACATTTACATGGATAATGAGGACATTGACAGTTTCCATGACTGTGAGCAAGTCACTTCCCTGCCTTGTTCCTCAGTTTCCCCATCTGTAAAATGGGTATAATGATACCAACCTGCTTTGTAAAGCGCTTCAAGAGCAATGGATGAAAATCACTACATAAGACCTAGGGATTAGCAGGAGTAGGATTCATTTTAAACCTGTTGGGAAAGGATATAAACATTCTTGTATAAGGGTATAAGTAGGTTGTTAACAAACGGCTGTGATAAGGAAGAAATGTCACCAATAGGAACATTATTCTATAACTGCCCCCATTGTTGCACCTCCCTCTGAAGCACATAGCGCTGGCCAGTGTCAGAAACAGGACACTGGGCTAGATGGGCCACAGGTCTGAAAATTCCTCTGTCCCTACAATATGCTTAAATACTTTTGCTACTGTATTAGCCAGTGCATATGATCATCTCCCTATTATTACTAGGAAACTTACAATACAGGAATGCATCGTATTGCTGGCTGTGCCACAGGCTCGCTGTGTGACCTTGGCTAAGTCAACTTACCCTGCCTCTGTTTCCCAATCTGTGAAATGGAAATACCTACCTACCTAATAGGGCAGTTGTGAGAGAGCGTTCATTAATGTTGGCAATGCACTTCTAAGTCCTTACAAAAGGACCAAAAGAAGTGCAATGTAATCTGTTTTTTTGAGCCAGAAACTCAGCAGGTGTAAGTCAGAATAGTTCTGCAGTGGAGCTATGCCAATTTATACCAGCTGATGATATGGCCCTTGGATTTTAATAAAGCAGTTGATGTCTCACTAAATCTTTACTGAAAGATTAATTCTAATTGGATGGCTATCGTCATACTCACTTATAGAAATCACAGGATTCATTGTGACACTGCAACTAACAACTCCAGCAAACTCAGGCAGGACTTCACTTCCCCACCCCCCCAAACAAAGACAAAGACCATACCAATTTAACCCTAAGATACCTCCACCAGTAGGTGGCACTGTATTGGCTGCACTGATCAATACAATAGGAACATTCATTTGTAAACTGAAAATTGCTAAAGCCCTGCAGAAAAAGGGTAGAATAGTGATAAATGGCAATATGTATAATTGAGGGAAGTGGATCCCACAGGGATCAAAGTTAGGACCAGTCTTATCTGACATCATCAGCCAACTATAGTAAGGTGTAAATAGCACACTAATTACATTTGAAGATAATCACAGCAGTCAGGAGAGCAAAATTATCTGAAGGGACCCAGAGAGATTAGAAATATGGACAGAACACAAATGAAATTTAGCTTGGGAAAATGCAGCTATTACATCTGTGGGGAAATAATCTGGAGCCCAGATTTTCACTAGGAGGGGAAATTTGGGAAACAGGAAGGTTGCAAGAGACAGAGGTGATAGTGGACAGTAAAACAGACATAAGGTTGCAGTGTGATGTGACTGCAAAAAGGCCAGCGCAATACAGGGCTGTAGATGCAAAGGCATTATGCCATGGAGAAGGGAGGTAATAAGCGTTCTTTGTCTCCATGGCTCTGATGTCACTACACCTGGAATATTGTACTCAGCTCTTGGCAACACACAGATAATGATAAACGGGAGGGAATTCCGGAGAAGAGCAACAAAAATGATCAGCAGGTGGGAAACAACTTACAAAGGAGGATTAAAGAGCTAACAGCGTATCTCTTAGCTAAGCAAAGGTTATAGTTATGATCTCTCTTTGCATATATCCAAAGGGAGTATGTGTGAAATGGGGAGATGAATGATTTCTTTACATGGATACATATTCGGCTGTGCGATAATCTCCCAAGGAATGTGGTGGAAGCCCCAACCTTTGGAACCTTTATAGCCAGCCTGGACAAAACACTAGGGGAAAAAATGTACCTTAAGGAACAATCCTCAACTGGCAGGGGGATTGGACTGGTTTAGCTAAATATTCTTCTCCATCTCTAGTTTAAGCAACTTTGCTTATACCAGGGATGGAGTAAATGGGATGCCACTGCATTCATTTTAATGGTAGTTGCAGATGCTAGGCAAATCTGAAAAATCAGGCCACTTTCAATTAGGAGCTTAAACATGGATTTGGGAGCTTAATGTGCCCACATTTACAAATTCTAGCCTAAGTGAGACATGTAAGCTTACCTAGCATGGAACTGGCAGAACCAGGCTCAGAACCTCGGTCTCCAAACTCCTGCTCAGAGACAACAAGGGCAGCTGCAGCACAAGTTTCCCTCTCCCACCCTCCTCTTAGATGGAGCAGATAATTTTATGCTTACACAAGCACAATAATTTTGACCGATTCTATCTAATATGTCCCTTGCAGCCACCTGTAGCTGAGCATCTCACAGTCAGGGATTTCCCCTCCCAACATCCCTCATAGGGAAGTGTTACCCTCATATTACAGATTAAAAACATGGTAGATTAAGTGCCTCAACCAAGGTCATACAGGGAGACTGTGTCTGAGCTAGGAATTGAACCCAACACACGCTGGCTAGTGCCCTATCTACTAGGCCACCCTTTCTACCACAAGTGGTATTTGATCTGTTCTACCAGTAGAAGTAGAAAGCAATAAAAGTTTAGTGGGGCTAATAAATCAATAGGTCTCTACACCTGGCCAGGGCATGTCAGTTATTAATTAACTAGTAGCTGAAAGCCCGTGCTGTCACATGGGTGCAATTTGTAAAGTTGTATGTATTAAAGAAAAAAAAAAAGCAAAAAATGAACTTAACTGGATGGTAACTGATCAAAAATCCCACTGATGATCGAACCTGGTGATACTGTGAACAAAAAGAGCTCTCAGTCCCTCTCGTAGCTAATCCCTTCACTTCACACTGACTCCACAGACCTTCTGGGTTTCAAAGGGATGTTTGGGGATCTTGTGTGTGCTTGTGTGTCGTTGGATGTGCTGGTTGTATTGGTGGGGGGGATGCTTTGTGGTGGGAGATCTGTGTTGATTTGTGCAGATGGTGAATGTTGGTGTGTGCTGCTGTGAGAAGCTGTATGTTTGGGGTTTGTGTGTGTGTGTGTGTATGTGTGTTGGGAGGGTTGTATTGATTTGTGTCTAGGGAGTTGTACTGGGAGTTTTGTGACAGAACACTTCAACCTCCCTGTTCACTCAATTACAGACCTAAAAGTCGGAATTCTTCAACAAAAAAACCATCAAAAAACAGACTCCATTGAGAAACTGCAGAACTGGAATTAATTTGCAAACTGGACACCATTAAATTAGGCTTGAATAAAGACTGGGAGTGGATGGGTCATTACACAAAGTAAAAACTATTTCCCCATGCTAATTTTCCCCCTACTGTTACTCACACCTTCTTATCAACTGTTTGAAATGGGCCATCCTGATTATCACTACAAAAGTTTTTTTTCTCCTGCTGATAATAGCCCACCTTAATTGATTAGTCTTGTTATAGTTGGTATGGCAACTCCCATTTTTCATTTTCTCTGTGTATATATATATATCTCCCTACTGAATTTTCCACTGCATGCATCCGATGAAGTGGGTTTTAGTCCAAATAAATTTGTTAGTCTCTAAGGTGCCACAAGGACTTCTCGTTCTTTTTGGGAGATTTGTGTTGATTTCTGCTGGTGGCAGCTGGGCCAGGTAAACCACCATCTGTGCCGCCTCCCTCATACAACCAATGAAATTGCTGCATGCAAATTAGCTGCAGGGTAAGGGTGGTGATTGGTTGAGTTACCCGATAGCCCAGTGGTCTAGGACTCTTGCATTGGCATAGAATACATGCTTTACTGTAGCTGTACCCCAGCCGGGTGTAATTTGTAAAGTCCAAATGGCTGAGAACTTAAAAATGGGATGGTAACAGACCGCAAAATCCACTGATTGAACCCGGTGCTATTCTGAACCATGCTTGTGGTTGTTTCCATCACATACTGAGTCCAGAGCCATTCTAGGCTTCAGTGTGATGCACAGACTGCTGACAATCCTGCAATCTTATTATATGGATGATCAGAGAAGGCATCAAGTTGCAACATTTAGAGCTAGATGCTAATCACTCCTTCCCTTAAGTTCAGGAGCGTTTGGATCTGGAGCATGTCACAGAGATGGCGCCAGCTGCAAAATTGAGATCAAGGTTCAAATTCCATCCCTCCCGCCCCAGTTTTAAAGGTGTTTGAATTTGGGCCTTGGGGTTGGGACCATCTCTAGTAACCAACACTAAAACATGGCTTGGATACAACACGGCCCAGCAATCCTTTCACCACCATCTTTGTGTTTGTTAGACACGGTTATTATTTGAGGTGCCATTAACTGATACTCACCGACATCTTGAATGCTATTCCCAATCCTATTTGGAAAAATAAGCTGTTTAAAAAAAAATCACTTTCCAAAGAGAGATCCCAAGTGAAGACATTCCTCATGTTGCTGGTGACCGCAAACTCCATTTGGAAACGATTAGTACCAAAATAGCTTGACAAAGTGACTGATGTGGAGAGTTTAATGGGGACAATAAGCAGTAAGCTCAAGGCACAGCCTTTGGCATGCGCTGCGGCTGAGGGCTGGGAATCCTGCTTGGATGCTTATTGCAAGGCTTTCCCTCTAGTTTCCGACACATGGATCAATTACCCAAAGCTGTCAGTGCAAGATACCCCAAGCTGCCAAGGTTCATGGCGGCAGAAGCAAGCCAGCCAAGGATGCTGTCAGATCGCTCTTCCGCCTACATCCCATGCTCTTAGCGGCCCAGCTCAGCAACATTCTCCACCCAGCTAACCCTGAGAGAACTGGAGGGTGGGGAGTGTTCTGCTTCACTGTGGAAACTATTAGCTCATGTGTTTGAGGCGGGGAAGTTTGCAACGTCCCATAAAAACTCTTGTCTTTAAGATTCCTGGTGGCTGGGAAACATGGGGCCAGATTACCCCCTCCAGTGAGAAAATCCACAGGACGCAGCCCGGTGATTCAGCCTTTGGAACCTGTACATTGCCTGTGTGGTCTCCATGGCAACCTAGGGATAGGTTACCTTTTCTGTGGTTGTCAAGTGAGATGCATACAGCATACCAATTCCCCAAGCCCGATTTCTGAGGCCTGACCCCTAACTTGCCCTCTCCCCACATGCAGATCCCTACTCTGTGGACACCTTCCATCAGTTTCAAAGATGTGGAGAGTCTCCCATGAGGTTGAAGTGCTGAGCCAATCCTTCCTTGATTTGAACCTGTGGCTCCAGGAAGACTACATATTCCACTATGACCACTAAGCCTGTGTATTCCATAAGCCATCCTAAAATTTGCTGCAGAATCTGCAGCCTACCAGGGAGCTGTGCAGCAAAAACCTCATCTTTCTGCCACTATAATTGTGAACAGAATGGAAATCGAAACAGCGTTATGTTCCTGAGTCTGCAGACAGCCTGAAACAATAGCTCCAAGAGGGGTGTAAAATGCCCCCATTCATAGCAATGGCAGGTTAACACTGAAGCCTAATGATGACAAATGTCAATTCTGCCAACTATTTCACTGATGATTCTGTCCATGGTTGCTGAGGTGGGGAAAGAAGAGTTCAAGCCTTCCTTCCTAAAATGTAAAGTCACCTCCAAGCCCTGCTCAGCAGGGAGGGAAACAGGAGATGTACCCTCCCCACAGTGCAAAGAGCCTTAACTACCTCCTGCCTACCAAAACTCAAAAGCATCTCCTACTTGTCACGCATCCCTCACCGAGCTGCCAAAACTCTAGCTTCCTCCCCCTGCAACTTCCACAACGAAATTCTACATCCTCAGTACACAATCCCACAGTAAAGCAACATTTGAAAATAGGAAGGCAGCAAAACTACATGTAGCGACCTTGACCATCAGAATAAACACCCCAGAGACTATGGTGCTGATGGTATTGCTCATTTCCATGGTGCATTCTTAATTCACCAGAATGCTCCATTTTCTAATATACTGGGATTGGCCAGAGGCTTTTCAAACTTGGAGCCCCTTAGAAACCAGGAGCTCTGCTGCAGAACGCAGACCTAGCTTGCCACACAACACACTGGTCCTCAGCCAAAGCATCTAGCTGACGCTCAAAGCTGAGCCCTTTGCTTAGATTGTAAACTCGTTGACTCTTTTTGTTCTGTGTTTATACAGCGCCTAGCACAAGGGGCTGCTGGTCTGTGACTAGGTCTCCTCGGTGCAATGGTAACACACATGCTAAATCTGAGAGTCCATGTACCTTCTCTCTTATTTGCTTTTTACCATTAATCGTGTTCTCTCTCTGCAGGAAGACACATCTGCCAAGTTTCCTTCTCGACAACCCTTCCAATTGCTTCTCAACTTATGAGCAGCTTCCTGCTTCCTTGTTCTTCTTAGAAAGCATTGGACGAAGGGTATGTCTACACGGCCACTGGAGATGTAATTTCCAGCTTGGATAGACAGACCCACGCTAGCACTGAACACGTTAGAGTGCTAAAAATACCGGTGTAGCCACGGCACTGCAAGCTTTGGGGGAGGGGACTAGCTGCCCGAGCACAGGTTTCAGATGGGCTCAGACTCAGGGTGGCTACACTTGTATTTTTAGCGGCTAGCTCGAGCAGAGCTAGCACTGGTATTTCTACCCAAGCTGGAAATTACAGCTCCAGGATGGACCAACCCTTGTTGATACTTAAGACATTACAGCAGTGCAGCTGCATTGCCGTAGTGCTTCAGTGTAGACACTACCGATACCCATCGCCATAGGTAATCCACCTCCCTGAGAGGCAGTAGCTAGGTCGACGGCCAAATTCTTCCATCAACTTAGCGCTATCTACACCGGGCTGAGGTCGGTAGAGCTACATATCTCAGAGGTGTGGATTTTTCACACCCCTGGGAGACGAATGTAAAAATCCAGTGTAGACCAGCCCTTGACTCCAGGGAGTTATGGTTGTGCAACCTTACTGGCATAGGGTTATTCCTGGGAACACTTGACATGAGTGGGTGACCTATGCACAGTGCTTTTTCTACAGTCTGTTACAGCTTTCAAAGCACTGACCAATCCTCCAAGCCCCTCTAGCCTTCTCTTTGCGAGGAAATCAAGGTGTGTTCTTCACTCAGGTTAGCTAACTTGAGCTAATTTGCTTGAGCTAAAAATCCTAGTCAAGAAATAGCAGGCTGTAGTTTCCACACACGTTAACTAGGCTCCCCCGCAGACTTGACTGTGACCCGCTAGTGTGTGTGGAAACTCCAGCCTGCTATTTCTTCACTAGGATTCTACCTCGAGTGAGTTAACTCAGCTGGCTCATTTGAGTACCTATTTGCTGCTAACGGAGACACAGCCTCTGTGAAATAGGTAAATAAGTAAAACCAGTTGAAGCATTCCAAAGCGAAAACAAAAAACAACCACCACCTCCAAACACTATTACCAACAGCCACCAAGACAACAGGGAATTATTTTTGTTTAATTTCTTTTCATGAATTTTCCCCCTTGTTTTTCAAGCAGCTTTATAAAGAAGCATTATTTCCACTTTATAGATGAGGCGACAGTCACTGAGATATTAATTTTTCACACTGTGGAGACCTAAAAGTGATCCATCAAAAATCCATAGTTAGGGGCTTAAATTAAAAACAGCACTTTACACAACAAAAACAGTATGAAGAAACCATATAGGCACAGTTATAGGCACAGTTGTTTATTAACTATACACAAACATGCAAGACCTACCTACACACACTGCTGCTCTGACTGGGTTCTGAGGGCTTCTGAAATACAGAACACAGTGAGTACCACTAGTGGACTCACCAAGAATTAAAAGGGAGAGTATCCTATACACGACAGCCTGATTTTTGTAGGGAGCTGCCGGTGTTCGAGCCCTTGTTCAGGTCCTTAAAGATAGAGTTTAAGTGCCTAACTTTAAGGAGATAAGTTTGAGATTTTTGGCCACTTGGTTAGCTTTGCGGAAGGAAATGTGGACAGGGAACGCTTTTTAAAACAATTCATTATTAGCCTGTGGGACTCACTGCCACAAGATAGTATTGGGGTCAAGAACCTAATAGGAGTTTAACACAGGATTAGAGGGTAATGGGAACATCCCCTTGTTACACTGCAGGAAGAAGAAAAAGAATAGAAACTCTCAGACTTTGCAGAGAACTACGGAATAACTAGCCTCTCACTGACGGAAGTTAGAAATACATTTCTTCTATAGGCTGGTTATTCCACGGTTCTTTATTATGGAGTTTCTTGCACCATCCTCTGAAGACTCTGGGGTAGGTCAGTGTCAGAGCCAGGGGACAGGGCTAGATGGCTCTGGCAATTTCTCTGCTTTGTATGGCAGGAGCAACCCTCAAACAGTGATGCTGAGCATGCACTGTTGGCTCTAATCCTGGTCCAAACACTGACTTGCTGTGTAACCTGAGTCCTGATCTTCCAGCTTCTAGAAAATGGCCTTAAATCCCATTGCTCCTTGTAAAACAACAAAAAATAGGCAGTATGGGGGGGAGGGCGGGTGCACATTGCATCTAGGCAGCTTCTTATGGATTAAAAGATGAAGCCAGGAACCCTAGTCAAAGCTCCAGAAACGAACCCAGCAGCCTGGAGTTGGGGAAGGACCATGCAGTCTGGCCACTAGACATTTACACAATGGACTTAAACTTTGCATCATGCTCCTGTGTCCATTAACCGAGACAGAAAATTGGACTCAGGTGCCCACATCCTGGAATTTGATGGATTCTGCCCCAAGACATTTCTAAACACTCAAAACTGGACCAAATAGGACGTTGCATCTGCTCAAGGTGAACGGTCAGTGTGTCCATTTTAGTGAGTGCAGCGGGTTCACAGCATTGACCTTTCACCTCTGAGACACCTGGTTTCAACCCGCTGCTGAATTTGGAGCTCACCAGCCAGAGTTTAGCCCCTTTTGGATGATATAATACAGGGAAATTGGGTGTTACCAAAAACTTACTATAGGCCTGCGGGATTTTTTGAATCCCATTCTTCACCCTGAGACACAGTTAGATCCATTTCTTGAGTCTTTCTCCTGCTCTGGCAAATCCCTTGTTGGATCAGCTTTTTCACAAAGATATATTTTAAGAAGCGCAAATTTTGATATGTAAGTCAAATTCATGCACATGCTCAACTGTTTCTAAACAAAGTGCCCTGGAAATGTTTCAAGCTCTGCATCTAACTGTTCCCTCATTCACTGCTCTCATCTTCTTTCTCTCCTTATTTGTATGTGCGTCTGCCACTGCCCCCATTACTTACAATGGTGACTGTGCACCTAAATCTTTGAAAAGCTTAGTCTTGGGACACTGGGCTAATGTATCAAAATTGGAGCTATTTGGTTTTGAACTAGGAGACCTAACTCTTGACCCTCTGATCTTTCAAACCCAGTCTGGTTTTCCATAGGTACCTTCTGCCATCAGGAGTGGGAATCCTATTCTTCATGGCCCACTCCTGGTCCAAAAGCATAATGCACCCCCCTCTCACTAGTAGAGAGAATGGAGGCAGCACTGGTTAAGGGTTAGAGAAAAGGCCTTAGGGGCAGGAGACCTGACTTGCTTTGTTAGACTGAGCAGCTCCCTGCCTCAGTTTCTCCTTCTATAAAATGAGGTTAATAATACCTACTATTGTAAAATGCATTGGGATTCTAAAACAAAGGGCACTATCAATCAAAGTATTATTAACATCATTCTCCTCTGACCTGTTCTCTCCAAAATTGATGACCCACAGCTCCCTTTGACTTCAAAAACAGCTCTAGGTATTCAACGGCTTTAAAACTCATGCAACTGGTTCATTCCCTTTTCATTAGGAAAGTACTCCCCTCCCGCCAGCGTGGTACATTCCTATTTCAACAGCATACTGCGCAACAGGCATATACACAGTGGTGAGCTGGAGCCGGTTCGCACCGGTTTGCGCGAACCAGTTGTTAAATTTTGAAGCGGTTTTAGAACCGGTTGTTAACCCACTTCCCTGCGAGGAGGGGGCGCTGCGGCTTTGATGGGCTCCGGCCGGGAAGTGTGTAATTCCTCCTCCGGCCGCCGGGGGCGCTGCGCTGCGGGAGCCATGTGGGTTGCCGTCTGGCCCTGTTGCTGCTGCTGCTCCCCTGACCCCTGGCCCTGGGACTCCCGCTGCTGCCTGGTGGGTCCCTGGCTGCTCTGCTGGGCCTGGGCTGCGTCCTGCTGCTCGGGCTGCTCCGAGCCGCTCTCCGCGTGAGTACCCGCACCCCCTGCCCTGCCTGCAGCCAGCCCCTGCCGCACCCCCTGCCCTGTCTCCAGCCAACCCCTGCTGCACCCGCCTGCCCGAAGCCAGCCAGCCCCGCACTCCTCTGTCTCCAGCCCTGCCAACCCCTGCCACACACACCCCCCACGGCCCTGCCCAAGCCAGCCAGCCCCACACACCCCTGTCTCCAGCCAGCCCCACCCCCCCACCCTGTCTGCAGCCAGCCCCTACCTCCAGTCAGCCCCTGCCGTGCCTCCAGCCAACCCCGCACCCCCTTGCCTCCAGCCAACCGTGCACCCTCCTGTCTCGAGCCAGCTCTGCACCCCCTGCCCTGCCCGCAGCCAGCCCCGCACCCCCTGCCTCCAGCTAGCCCTGCCCCACACCCTTGTCTGCAGCCGGCCCCACGTCCACTGGTGCCCTACAATTCCCAGGGCAGTAACCCTG
This sequence comes from Terrapene triunguis, assembly GCF_002925995.2. Lineage (NCBI taxonomy): Eukaryota > Metazoa > Chordata > Testudines > Emydidae > Terrapene > Terrapene triunguis. The sequence continues at coordinate 6,907,462 of NW_020664563.1, read as the reverse complement.
AACACCTGTTTCAATGAGGGGGGCAAGGAGCAGCTGGGATCCACACATGTGCACACCCCCCAGAGAGTGGTGGGGACCCACACATGTGAAACGCAGCTCATTTCTAGTTCAGGCCCATCTTTTTAAAAAAGAACTTTAGGTAGGGTTAACATACATCCGTATTTTCCCAGACATGTCAGGCTTTTGGGTTCTTAAACCACCGTCCGGGAGGAATTTTTAAATTTTAAAAATTCCTCCCAGGAAAATACGGACGTATGGTAACCCTATTGGTACAAAAAATACATACTGTGGCAGATCCCTTAAATCAGAACTTTTTATAGGGAACGGGTTGTTAAGATTTTGGCAGCTCATCACTGCATATACACTAAGGCTGTGCCTTCATTGCAGAGTTAGCCCTGGTCATTGGTGCTTGGGTCTGAACTTAGGGTTGCCAGATGTCCAGTTTTCGACTGGAACACCCAGTCGAAAAGGGACCCTGGCAGCTCTGGTCAGCACCACTGACTGGGCCGTTAAAAGTCTGGTTGGCAGCGCAGGCAGGCTCCCTACCTGGCTCTGCATGACTCCCGGGAAGCAGCGACATCTCCCTCTGACTCCAGGCAAAGGGACAGCCACAGGGGCTCTGCGTGCTGCCCCCGCCCCCAGCACCAGCTCAGCAGCTCCCATTGGCCAGGAATCGCAGCCAATGGGAGCTGAGGGGGTGGCGCCTGCAGGCATGGGTAGCGCGCAGAGCCACGTCGCGCCTCCACCTAGGAGCCGGAGAAAGATGTCGCTGCTTCCCGAGAGCTGCCTGAGGTAAGCGCCACCTGGAGCATGCACCCCAAATCCCCTCCTGCACGCCAACCCCCAGCACCACTCCAGAGCCCACACACACCCTGCCCCAGCCCTGAACCCCTCATTTCTGGCCCCACCCCAGAGCCCACACCCCCAGCCAGAGCCCTCATCCCCTCTTGCACCCCAACCCCCTGCCACAGCCAGGAACCCCCTTCTCAGGGCCGGCTTTAGCAAGCGCGGGGCCCGATTCCTGGGGGCGGGGCTTGCAGCAAGCCCCGCCCCCAGGAATCGAGCCGCACTCCGGCCGGGGTTGCCGGGCTTGGGTCCGGCCCGGAGCC
>NW_020664563.1:6891267-6905953 GCF_002925995.2 Terrapene triunguis | reverse complement strand
GCTGGGCCGGAGCCGCGCCGGAGCCGCGCCACGGGGGCTGGGCCGGACCCGAGTCACGCTGCGCCGTGGGGGCCGGGCCAGACCCGAGCCACGCCGGGCTAGAGCCGCTGGGGCCTGCGGGAACGGGCCGCGCCTCCCCGGAGCCCTTCTCGCGCCCCCACCACGCTAGCTTACCTGGTGCTGCCTGCCCGCCCCTGCTCCTTTTCAGCAGGGGAGGGGGCGGAGCGTTCAGGGGAGGGGAGGAGGGGGAAGTGAGCTGAGGGCGGGGTGGAGAGCTGCAGCGCGGGGCCCTCGCAGCGCGGGGCCCAATTCAGCCGAATCGGCTGAATCGGCCTAAAGCCGGCCCTGCCCCTCCTGCACCCCAAACCCCTCATCCCACACCAGAGCCTGCAGTCGGAGCCCTCACCCCCTCTCGCACCCTGCCCCAGCCCGGTGAAAATGAGCGAGTGAGCAAGGGTGGAGGAGAGCGAACGATGGAGGGAAAGGGGATGGAGTGAGCAGGGGACATGGCCTCAGAGAAGGGGTGTGGCAGGGGATGGGGCAAGGGTGTTCGGTTTTCTACAAATAAAAAGTTGGCAACCCTACTCTGAACACCCCAGTTAGCCTTGCCCAGATGTAACAGCCACAGTGCAAAGCTCCTCCTGAGTTATTGTGTTCTTGCGGGTGCTGTGCTTTCTCATGCATGTCACTAGGATTTCTGGGGGCACTTCCCATGGTTCTTTGCACTACAGGAAGCTGAGTCACTCCTGTGATTCCTTCCCAGTGAACTGCGGGAGAACTTCTGTCTTTCTGGGCACGCAGGGGGAATTGTGGGAAGGCATTGGAGGACTACTGACATAGGAGTAATTTAGCCTGCCTCCCCACTGCAAAAGGACAGGGTTACCAGCCGGAGCAAAAGCATCACCTGAGCTCCAGCCAGGCCAGCTAGCCCAGCTAGCCCAGCCTGAAAGCACCATGAAACACAGGTTAGCGGATATAAGAGTGTGGCCACTTATTGAGCACCCCCTCATGGCCAGGTGTCATGTGACAGGCACCCTGCCCCTGGTAGCCCCATTGAGCTCTCCAGACAATCTCTGTTGGGGCTCAAGCCCCCCTTTCTGGGGCAGATTTAATATCAAATAAAGTTCCCCTAAAGTCAGTAATCCAAACAACCCTCAATGAGTCCTCAGTATACAGCCCCAAACCACAATTCAACCCTTCCTACTTAGTGCCGGTTCTTCAGCCACAGCCAGAGCTCTTTCTGTGTCAATCTGCTCCACCTGCAGCTACCACTCCCCCGCCCTCTCTGGCTAGAGCTTAGCTCTGCTTCCCTCTCCTGTTGGGATTCCCTGACTCCTCCCCCCACCCCATCCCTGCAGCTTTGATGATTGAAATACCTGCTTCCCCTCAGATGGGCTCATCCTGTAAGGAAGGCTGGCCTAGCCCCAGTCTCTCCAGCCCATGGGCACGCCCTGCCTGTTACGGAGGGTTTTGTATGTGGGCAGGAGTGGTGTTAGGGGTAGCACCTGGGTAAGAGTCCAGGCTCTATCTGCACTACAATAAAACACTGAGGCCTGGTCTACACTAGGTGTTTATGTTGACTTTAGCGCCGTTACATCGACTTAACCCTGCACCCGTCCACACCACGAGGCCATTTAGTTCGACATAGAGCTCTCTTTAAATCGATTTCTGTAATCCTCCCCAACGAGAGGAGTAGCGCTAAATTCGACATGGCCATGTCGAATTAGGCTAGGTGTGGATGGAAATCGACGCTAATAGCTCCGGGAGCTATCCCACAGTGCAACACTCTGTTGACGCTCTGGACAGCAGTCCGAGCTCGGATGCTCTGACCTGCCACACCCCGGGAAAATTTGAATTCCTTTTCCTGTCTGGGCAGTTGGAATCTCATTTCCTGCGTGGCGAGCTCAGCAGCAGTGGCAACGATGCAGAGCTCTCCAGCAGAGATGGCCGTGCAATCCCAGACTAGAAAGAGGGCCCCAGGATGGACTGATCGGGAAGTCTTGGATCTCATCGCTGTGTGGGGAGATGAGTCCGTGCTTGCCGAGCTGCGCTCCAAAAGACGGAATGCAAAGATCTACGAGAAGATCTCTAAAGCCATGGCAGAGAGAGGATACAGCCGGGATGCAACGCAGTGCCGCGTGAAAATCAAGGAGCTGAGACAAGGCTACCAGAAGACCAAAGAGGCAAACGGACGCTCCAGATCCCAGCCCCACACATCCCGTTTCTACGAGGCACTGCATTCCATCCTTGGTGCGGCCGCCACCACTACCCCACCAGTGACCGTGGACTCTGAGGATGGGATATTGTCCGCGGCCGGTTCCTCCGACATGTTAGCTGACGGGGAAGATGAGGAAGGAGATGAAGAGGACGATGCAGTCGACAGCGCTTACCACGCTGATTTCCCCGACAGCCAGGAGCTCTTCATCACCCTCACAGAGATCCCCTACCAACCGTCCCCCGCCGTTACCCCAGACACAGATTCAGGGGAAGGATCAAGCAGTAAGTGTTTTAAATATCTTAACATTTATTTATAACAGAACTTGCATATTTTAAATATTAACAATAGCTAAAGTGCTTTCAAGTATGTAAACTTTTATTTATAACAGAACAGGAAGATTTGAAATATTAACAATGGGTAAAGTGCTTCTAAACATGTAAACAGGAAAGTGCAACAAAACGGGAATCTGAACAAAGGGTATCATGATTATTGTGTCTTTGTCCGCTTCAATGTATAGTCCGAACCATTTTAAGAAAATTCAACAATGTCCGCTTCATGATTACACTGCCCAAGACGCTCCACTCTTTTGTCCCTCCAAGGGCACCTAACCCAAAAACTGGTCGATGTGTCCGGGGATAGAGGCGAGATCCCCCGGGGAGAACTCCTCATAGGCCTCCTGCAGGTGTCTTTCCAGCCTAATTATCAGGTTCTTTGGCAGGGAGAGCTTATTAGGCCCCCCGTGGTAAGACACGTTTCCCTGCCACAACGCCAGCAGGTATTCGGGGATCATGGCCTTGCAGAGCATAGCAGCAAATGGCCCCGGTTTCTGCAGGCTGTCCCGGAGCATCCTCTCCTTCTGGCTCTCCGAGACCCTCAGGAGGGTGATGTCTGGCATGACGCCCTGCTTTGAATTAGGTAGGGGAAAGTTAGTATTGGGACTGCTTGCCCGTTCCTTTACAGAACGGTAACTGCCGGTTTACAGCCACGCGGTTTACAGCCGCGAGGGGCTGGGACAGGGGCAGAGTTCATGCTTGCAGGATTGCTGCCAGCAGAGACTCGCATTGCTTTCTATGTGAAAGTAGGCCAGTGCCACTCTTAAAGTTTTAAGCAGCCACAAGTCTACGGCTTACCATGTTTGCCAGCTAGACAAAGTCCGGTGTCCTGCCCCGCTCCTCAGCTCGCCACAGCAAGACCGCAGGCACTGTAGGCGAGGGCCGAAAATTCGACCTTGTCCTCAGTGCGCGTGTGATAGGTGTTCTGCATGGTCTTGTTCACAGAGAAAGACTATGTTCTCTGTTCACAGATACATTGATCTGTCTCAGGAATTCACTCCCTTTTTCCAATTCCCACAGCCACATCTGCCCAGAGGCTAGCGCACATTAGGAGGAGGAAGAAGAGGACACGGGAAGACATGTTTGCTGAACTAATGGGATGCTCCCGAGCACAGGCAGCCCAGCAGACACAGTGGAGGGAGAACTTGTCCCAAATGCACCGGGCAAACATGGAACGGGAGGAGAGGTGGCGACAGGAGGACCAGCAGGCGACTCAAACGCTGCTTGGACTAATGAGGGAGCAAACGGACACGCTCCGGCGCCTTGTGGATGTTCTGCAGGACCGGAGGCAGGAGGAGAGAGCCCCGCTGCAGTCTCTCTCTAACCGCCCTGCCCCGCCACCAAGTCCCATACCCCCCTCACCCAAAGTCCAAACACGGAGGGGCGGCAGGGGCCGTGAAAACTTTCACTCCACCCCAGCGGACAGCTATAGCACTAGAAGGCTCTCATTCCCCAAAATCTGAAAAGTCCTTTCCTACCCGCCTCACACAAGACCCCGTCCAAGTTTCATCCCCCCGTTCCATGTGTGGTTGTTAATAAAAAATACGTTTCTGTTCATTACTGTTTCCATCCTCTTCTTTTGGAGGAGAGTCTGTCTGAAGGGGGGGGAAGGGGCTTGGTAATTAGACAGGACAGTCACCTTTAGCAGGGGGCAGGTCCAGCAGCAGGGCACATACACAGTGCAGTGACTAGTTACCCTGGTCAGTCTGGGAGGTGGCTTTCATGTTCTGTGGGGGGGGGGGCGGGGTTGCTCTGTGACTTTGTGGCGGGGGAGGGCAGTTTAGAAGCATCATTAGCATCACAACACTAAACCCAGGTTTAAAACATTCCCGCGAAAACAGTAATGAAGACAACGGTGTTCATTAGCAAAACAGAACAGATTTTATTTTTTGGGAAGGGGGTGAAGGGGGTAACTGGGTAAAGAAACGGGGGCAAGTTCAGCCTCTGTGTCCACAAACTTAAAAGTCACTGGGTACCCTGCTCAGTCTTGAAACTGGCTTTCAAAGCCTCCCGGATGCACAGCGCGTCCCACTGGGATCTTCTAATCGCCCGGCTGTCAAGCTGGGCGTAATCAGCAGCCAGGCTATTTGCCTCAACCTACCACCCCGCCATAAAGGTCTCCCCCTTGCTCTCACAGAGATTGTGGAGCACACAGCAAGCTGCTATAACGATGGGGATATTGGTTTCGCTGAGATCACAGCGAGTCAGTAAGCTTCTCCATCTCCCCTTGAGACGGCCAAAAGCACACTCCACCACCATTCTGCACTTGCTCAGCCGGTAGTTGAAGAGTTCTTTTTCACTGTCCAGGGCGCCAGTATAGGGCTTCATGAGCCAGGGCATTAGCGGGTAGGATGGGTCCCCGAGGATCACTGTAGGCATCTCCACGATGGTCGCAGCGGGATCCATGCTCGCGGTGCTGTGGCGTCCGCGCTGTCACTGACCAGAAAAGTGCGCGAACTGATTTCCCGCCGGCGCTTTCAAGGAGGGAGGGAGGGCGGGAGTGACGATTGGATGACGACAGTTACCCAAAAGCACCCTCGAGACATTTTTTTCCCCCAGAAGGCATTGCGGGCTCGACCCAGAATTCCAATGGGCAGCGGGGACTGCGGGAACTGTGGGATAGCTGCCCACAGTGCACTGCTTCCAATGTCGACGCTTTCCCTGGTAGTGTGGACTGACAAAGTCGAATTACTGTCCTTAGTGTGGACACACACGTTCGACTTTCTAATATCGATTGCACATATTCGATTTAACTAAAATCGAACTACTCTCGTAGTGTAGACATACCCTGAGTCTCACTGCCCAGGTCAATTGACTTAGGGACACAGGGATGAAAATAGCAGTGGAAGTGTTTGGGCTCAGGCAGGTCTCAGAGCCTGGACTCCAGCCCGAGTGTCTACACCAGAGGTGGGCAAAATACGGCCCGTAGGCCACATCCGGCCCGGGGGACCGTCCTGCCGGGCCCCCAAGCTCCTGGCCTGGGAGGCCATCCCTCTCCCCCTCTGTCCCCCCTCCCTCGCAGCCTTAGCTGGCTCACTCCACTGCCGGTGCGATGCTCTGGGTGGTGGGGTTGTGAGCTCCTGGGGCAGCACAGCTGCAGAGACCGGCCTGACCTGGTCTCTGTGCTGCGTGGTGGTGGCAGCAGCGTGGCCCGGCTCCAGCCGGGTGGCACGACTGTAGCACCACCAGCCACCGGTGCTCCAGGCAGTGCGGTAAAGGGGCACGGAGCGGGGGGGTTGGATAGAGGGCAGGGGAGTTCGGAGTGGTGGTTGGGACGGTCGGGGGGGGGACAGGGAGTTTAATGGGGGCAGGGGTCCCGGGGGGGAGGGGCAGTCAGGAAGGAGGGGGGGTTGGATGGGGCGGCAGGGGGCAGTCAGGGGCAGGGGTCCCGGGGGGGCCGTCAGGAATGAGAGGAGGGGTTGGATGGGGCAGCAGGGGTCCGTGGGCGGTCAGGGGACAGGGAACGGGGGTGTGTGGATGGGGCAGGGCTCCCGGGGGGGGGGGGCCGTCAGAGAATGGGGGGGGTTGCATGGGGCAGGAGTCCCGGGGGGGACAGATAGGAGGAGGGGGCCAGGCCAGGACCCCCTCCCCTAACTGGTCCTCCATACAATTTACGAAACCCGATGCGGCCCTCAGGCCAAAAAGTTTTCCCACCCCTGCAATTTTATAGCCCCTCAGCCCAAGCCAATTGAGCTGGGCTCTGAGACTCAGCGCCACAGGTTTTTCTTTGCAGTGTAGACATACCCAAGTAGGTAAGTGCATGGGTCTCTTAAGGCAGTCAGGGAAAGGTTAATTTCCCCCTCCCGCCCAGAGTAAGGGGCATGACAAAAGAACTGTCTCTACTCCAGCCACCCTCACATCAACAACCTCAGCCCTACCCCAGTGTCCCCTGCACCTCATCTGCCACCTCGCTGCAGCTGGGAACCCGGCCTACTCCACTCGCCCAAGAGAGGGGGTGAACCGTCCCCTGCTCTCGCCTTGTCTGGAGAGGAGCAAACAGCTAGCACACCGAGTTCAGGAATGAGTTAGGCCAGGACTGCATTAGAAAGCATTTGCAGCTATACCAGCAATCCTTCCAAGAGCAGATGCACAAGAGTGCTCATGCTATTATAGCTTATACTGGTTCCTCAAAGCGAAATAAGCTATACCAGCAAAATAACGTTGTTTGCCAGTATTATTGTGTCTACACTAGGGTTTTGGCCAGCATAGAACTGACCTATTCCCTCCCTCACACCAAACCAACATTGCTAATCCAGCAAAAGTTTCTAGTGTATACCTGGCACAAGACTGAAATGCCCACCCAGATTTGTCTGCAGTTATAGTTGGGTAGGGCCTGATTCATCACATTTTACTCTGACTTCACTGGGGTTACACTGGTGTAGAACTGAAGCTGAGTGGTAATGGATCAAGCCCATGGTCCAATAGAACATATTAGTGGATCTACAGCTTAAAACTAGGGATTGGATGATTCCAACTTTTTAAGAATGGTTGCGTACCAAACAGCAGCTCTCAGTCTGACTCCATGGGACTCAATGGGAGTTGTGTCACTGCTATCAATGGGGCCGGGATTTCACCCTCAGTGCTTATATACCCCAGTGATAGGCACATACAAAGGTATGGTAGGCAGGAGAGACATGCTGGCAGCAGAAAAGGGTGATGCCTATGAATGCAAGATAAGGATCTTGGTACAAGGGAAGGCGAAAGGAAGTGCTAGCTCTAAGGATGCTATGGCAGGATACAGCCTGACCAGCAGGAGAGGACTTCTGGCACTAGGGAGTGGCGGCAGGACAGTTTGCAGATTTGGGGTCATGGTGGATAATCAGCTGAACATGAGCTTCCTGTGTGGCTCTGTTGCCAACAGAGCTAATGCAAACCTGGCATGTACAAACAGGGGACTCTCAAGTAGGAAGAGAGAGGTTTTACCTCTGTATTTGGCACTGGTGTGGCTGGTGCTAGAATACTGTGTCCAGTTTTGGTGCCCACAATTCAAGAAAGGTGGTGATAAATTGGAGAGGGTTCCGAGAAGATCCATGAGAATGACTAAAGAATTAGCAAACCTGACTTATAGTGATTGAGCTCCTTGTGTCTATCTATTTAGCTTAACAAAAAGGAGGTTAAGAGGTGACTTGATCACAGTCTATAAGTATTTACCTGGGGAACAAATATTTAATAGTGGGCTCTTCAATCTAGCAGAGAAAGGTCTAACATGATCGAACGGCAGAAAGATGAATGGTGACAAATTCGGACTAAAAATAAGGCGTAATTATTTAACGGTGAGAGTAATTAACACTAGAACAATTGACCAATTATTGTGGTGGATTCTCCATCACTGACAACTTTTAAATCAAGATGGGATGTTTTTCTAACAGATCTGTGCTAGGAATTATTTTGGGGAAGGTCTCTGGCCTGTGTTCTGCAGGAGGTCGGACTAGATGATCACAGTGGTCCCTTCTGGCCTTGGAATCTCTAAGTTCAGATCTAGTGGAAAGGAGCTGTAGATGGGACGACTCCACACAAAAATGGCCTCACTCACTGCACAGCCGGTGTCTGAGAACTTTTACTGAGATCCCTGTTAATACAGATCAAAAGCAGGTTGGGATTTGTATATAGGATCCAAACCCATATCATGTTCTTCCCTTCCCTGCAATAGCTTACGGCTGGCAAAGGGAGGCAGGCTTTTGAGGATGCCACCTGAGAAAGGTGAAACAGGCTACTTGGCCCATTGAAACAGCACCCAGGACATCTGGCTTGGAGAAATTTCCCAGTCATCATCTTACAAAGACTTGTCACTGTCAAGTTTATTATTAGTTATAATACTGAGACCTCAGAACATGCTGGGTGCAGGAGAGACCCACAGTAGGAGGCAATCTCTGCCCTGCGGAGTTTATGATCTAGAGAGTGAAGTGAGGGTGTGAAAGTGAAAAGCAATGGTGAGCGCTCAGTGCTGGAGTCTTGTCTAGCTGTTAGAGGAGCAGGATTCTAGGGTTCTAGTCCTGGTTCTGACAGATATTCACTATGGGGCCTGAGGCAAGTTGATTCTAAGCTCTCTGTGCATGTTTTCCCATCCGTAAAATGGAGCTTACCTACTTTGCAGGTGGGCTGTGGAGGTTAGTTAGGTGCTTTAGAAATTGGTTTAGCCTGAATGCCCTCGGTTTTACAGTTCTTGCTGGAGTAATACCATACAGCTGCTGCCACCTGGCACCCTTGCCAAAATGAGATATGTATCTCAGGAGCAAGAGATTTAAATAAATAAACGAAGCTGACTTTCAAAGCTGCCATCTGAGCCCTTGGAAACCTCAGCCATTCCTGGAGGCAGCTTAAGTCACTCACTGCTTTTGTCACACCCACCTTCACGGGAATTCTTTGAGTCTCCTTTGCCATTGCAGGTTAGGGGATGGGACGGGGTGGAGTCACCAAAATACTTGGAGGGGTTTAAGGCTCTTTTGACGCCTTCTTTGTTTGATCTTGTTTGGCCTGGAGTTCTGTTCAGGTTTAGGTTCCTTTATCACAAGCCCTGTGGGGTTTTCCACATGAAAGGTTTCCTTTAAAGGCAAATCCTGCCGGCTGAGCAGCAGAGAGCTGAATGGAGAGCCAGGTTCTCAGCTGGGGTGAATCAGTGCAGCTCCAATGGAGTTATGCTGATTTATACCAAGTGTGGATCAGGGCCCAGATGTTTAGCAGAATCTCCCTCCCCCCCTCACCATATGATGACATCCTCCTACTTGTTTGGATAATAACAGTTACAACTTATATAGCACTCAACATCAACAGCCTCAGCCCTGTGCAGACATTGACCAATGGATCCTAAGGCCTTGTCTACACTACCGCAGTAAGTCGACATAAATTATGCTCCTCCAGCTATGTGAATAACGTAGCTGGAGTCAACGTACCTTAGGTCGACTTACTGCGGTGTCTACACCGTGCTGGATTGACAGGAGACACTCTCCTGGCAATTTACCTCACTCTTCTCATTCCCAGTGGAGTACCAGGGTCGACCAGAGAGTGATCTGGGGTCGATTTGGTGGGTCTTCGCTAGACCCGCTAAATCGACCCCCCGTACATTGATCGCCAGAGCATCAATCCGGCGGTAGTGTAGACATAGCATAACAGTCCCAGTTAAGGCCCAATTCTTAAGCCCTACACAGCAATTGTACTATTTTAACAATACTGCTAGAGTTGAAACAATTCAACACCCTTCCTCTAGTGTGGATGCAGTTATACTGGTATAAAGATACCTTATATCTGTAGAGCTGTTCCCCTAGAGAACAGGGAATAAACTATAGGCACTTTGTACTGATAAAAGTGCATCTATACTAGGGGTTGTGCCAGTTTAACTATTTTGGTAGAAAGTCAGCCCCTCCCCCCAACTGAAATAGCTACATCGGCATAAAATCTGTGTGTAGTGGGGGTTCAACAGGGAAGTCCCACTGACGTCAGTGGAGCAATGTTAGTCCATGAGGAGTGATCCTAGGACCTTACCCTGACCCTAGTACTTCCCATTTCCAAGATGTTCAAGCCAGGCACAGATCTGTTCCTCAGAAGTTTTTTCAAAAGGGACCCAAGATCCGTTGCCAGTTTTGATCTGAACACTTGTGACAAACAGCACATCATCGGCGAAGCTGTAATTAGAACTCTGTCATTTATTCATGCTCCATTAAGTCAGGATACAATTCCCACTTTGTAGTTGCCTGTTACATGGCTAATGGGGTTTGGGAAAAGCTTTTTGCCCCTGTGAAGAATTTCTCTCTCATGTCCCCATTTTAGATGCAAATTGGTCTAACATCGTCTGCTTAGACTGTAAGCTCTTTGGGGCAGGGTACATGTCCGGAAAGTCAACGCACGCTGTTAGTAAAATACAACAGTCAATCATCAGTGAATGTGTGCAAATTACACTTGAATGTAAAGTTCCTAATTTGCATGAGTAGGCGCCATTGTTTATTACCACCCCAGACTATTTCACTAATACAATACAGTCCTCATTCTTTTGCATTTTTAAAGAGCATGTTAGTACTAGTGGTGTTACACTCACAGCTTTCACGCAGAAAAAATAGAGTATTTTTTGTTTTTTATCATGCTGAAAGGTTGCAAAGAAACCCTACTTTTATTCCTAGAATCTAGAACGATATCACACAGTCACCAAAAACAAAGAGAGACAAATCAGACTGTTCCAAAAGGTAGAGAGGCACAAGTTACCCCACGTTATTCTAGGCTGCTTCTTTCCAGATTGCTGCTCCCTATAGAGCCCCCTAATCTGCAATCAGGACCAGGAAACCCCATAGCATTTAAAGTGATAGCTCTACAATTTTAATACAGTTTTCCATATACCCCAAGTAAAAGGTGTTGGATTAACAGCCATGGGGACCAATGTCTTCTATTTACAAAACAGGTACAAGCACAAGTTGTGGCACTGCCAACTTGCCCCATACTGTTCACCAACAGGCCTTAACCTTGGAGAGACACCAAGGGAGTTTGATTGTTGTGACCCTTTCAGCCCTAGACCTCTCTGGTGAGACTGCCGCTCATGGGTCAGTTGTGATTGGTGGTTTCATGGTAGGTTGCTTTCATGATGTGGGCACCAATCCAGTCAAATCAGATGAGACTCCCTGTACTCAAAGGCCACGGAATAGATGGTCATGGCTAGATTTTCCAAAGAGATCAATGCCTTGGGTTCATGTTGGAAAATCTGCTCCAAATGTGGGTGCTAAGTAGGGTTAGATGAAAACTTTCCATCAAAACTTCTCATTTTTTAATCAAAAATGGCCTTTTGATTAAATGGAATTTTTCCTGTAAAAAAACACACCAGCTTTGCTGAAAAGTATCAGGTTTCCATTTTTAAAAAGTGTGTGTTTTTGGCCACTGAAATTTTTTGACCATCTAAAATTTTTGTCAAAACTTTTCATGGGCAGGGAGGGGGGAAACAAATTACTTCCCAACTAGCACTAGAGCTATATACTTAAAAACCTGGCAGTAGCTGGCCCCACCCAACACCAGCTTGGTCTGGATTTCAATTTGTAACTTAGACATGAAATGCCCGGTATCCCATGTCTGTTCACCTCTACCCCATGACCAGTCCAGGAAGCCATCCTATCTCACTAATATTTTCTTCTTTCCCTCGCACAGTGCATTCCTGTTTGGGTGGATACCTAATTTGGACATCCCCCTTTTGCACATGCTCAGTGTTTCCAGCTCATTCCCCTCTCCTTCCAAAGAAAATGAAAACATAGGGTGGTAGCAGCAAACTGACAAAGGTAGCAAGCAAACAGAAGATGCTTTCTGGAGTGAAGGCAGCAAACTTCTCCACACGCCAACACCCCCTTGTGAAATAACTCAGCATCCCCAGGCAGGGGTGAGAGATGGCAATGGGGGGCCCAGCTCAGACCTGCTAGAAGCTTTGGAACGTTCTGTCAATTGACAGGAGAGACAGATAGATGGCAAGAGGAAAGGGAGTCCATCCTGAGTTTCAGGCCTTCACAAATTAAACTGCTTCTTGTCCCTCAGGAAGGGCAAAGAGACCAGGTCTTGCTCGGTCCTCTTGCCCCGCAGTTCTCGGCATCAGCAAGTCCCAGGTGTTCTGGGAATCAATGGATGCCATCACTCAGGAGCTCTGGTCACACCCCCTTTAGTACCCCCATGGGCAAGGCCGTTAGTCTCTCTGTGCCTCAGTCCCCCCCTTGGTAATATTCAGATAATGATGCTGCCTCACCTAATTGGGATGTTGTGAGGTGCTTTGATATTGTACCAGTGGGAAAATCTAGGAAACTCCCTGGCTCACTGAACTGAAGTTTTGGCTATTGCTTCACAAGGCTCTATGACGGGGTGGCCAAACTGCGGCTCGCGAGCCATATGCGTCTCTTTTACAATTAAAGTGCGGCTCGCGGAGCTCCCCATTCTCCACCTACCAGACTGGGGAAGGGGAGCTCAGGGCTTCTGCCCTGCAGTTGGATGGTGGGGCTAGGGGCTTCTGCCCGGTGTGGAGGGGATTTAGGGGCTTCAGCCCTGTTCTTGCTGAAGCCCTGAGTCCTGGCAGGCACCTCCCATGGGGCTGAAGCAGGTGCGCTCGGCTCTCGAACTTCTGAAGATTATCATATGCAGCTCAGAGGATCAGTAAGTTAGGCCACCCCTGGTCTATTATCTAAATCTCGAAGGGACCAAGCACCTACAACTTCTGTGGAAGTCAGCGTAAGCTAGTGGATTCTCATCGCCTCTGAAAATAATGCCACACATTCAGGTGCCCGACCATTTGAAATTCATGACGATACTATTTGTGATGGGCTTTTACAGCTTTGGATGCAATGCTCCATAGAAGGGCAATGTATTGGTCTTTGTTACTGCAGTGTGTATAACAAACCCTAGACGTGCCTGGGATCATCTCATTTTTCAGGATGTATAAAAGCACTTGTTAGTTTCTGGGATAACAGTGCACGAAAGCCCACCATCACAATGTCATATTTATAATGCTCTAAAGATCCTCAATGGAGATTCATGCCCAGACAGTTTGTGCGAACTATTATCTAGTCTTATTCCCTTCATCCCATTAGTTAAGGATTTATAACACACGACCTCCGCTGAAATGGTTTCTGGTAAATTTCTTAAGAGCTCTCATGGATCTCACATCATCCTCAGGGTCAACAATGCATTAATGGCAAAGCATTTATCCACTGGCTAACTTGTTCCCTGGCAAGCTCTTGTGTTTATGCTTTTCAAATTCAGGAAGCAATTAATAGTTGCCACAAAAGCAACGTGCTTCTCTTGATTGAGGGCCATGCAGCCCCGCCTTATTTTACAGAAGAGGAATATCGCCGTGGTCTTCCGGAATGAAGAAGCATGTCAAATAAGAAGCAGAGAGATCTTAGAGTAGCTTGGTAGGCTAGCACAGTATCTTCTTCTTTCACTTTTAATTTTTATAATTAGAAATATAACAAGAGGTTTGGAAGAGTTATAAATCTGTAGACATCAGGGTTTAAACCCTATTAATTAAAGCTTGGTTTATGCAGGAACTTTCCCTCTGGGCAGATTTATTCTACAACCACATCGTTTCTTGTACACTCCTTTGGAACCAGCTGGCACGGGACACTGTGGGAGGCAGAATACTGGCTAGACAGACCACTGGTCTGACCCAGTGTGGTAACTCATATCTCCCTAAATTTAGTGGTCACAAAAGTGAGGATGGGTAGTCCTGGTGGCTCAGTGATCACAGGGCAATGCCACTCCCTGCCTCTCTTTCCAATCATTTTCAGGCAGCATAACAACTCTGCAATGATTGAACGTCATGAACATGGGAGCTGCCACACTAGAATTAGACCCATTGTCCTTCTAGCTCCATTTCATCCTGGTTCACAGTCTCCCCCCTATGCTGCTCCTCTGAGTAGACAGTGGAAATTCTGTATCATTTCTAGAGCTGGTTCCTCCTGGTCAAAGTTCAGATGTGTTGCATGGAGGAAGCTGGAGGAGTAGCCTGCAGGGATTGAGCCAGGGAACTAAGGATGTAAAAGCAGGAGCCGCTGTTGCTTAAACTAGAGGCCCAGCTCTGTTAGCTTGGGACAGTAGCAGATTCATAAGTCTCTATATGTGCTCTAGTATCAGAGGGGTAGCCGTGTTAGTCTGAATCTGTAAAAAGCAACAGAGGGTCCTGTGGCACCTTTAAGACTAACAGAAGTATTGGGAGCATAAGCTTTCGTGGGTAAGAGAGACAGAGAGCCACATTGTGTTAGCATGGGCTACTGTTCCTCTGCACTTCACCCCACAGGGGCAACTCCTGTCCCGTGGACCTGGGCCCAGCTCCCCAGTCCAGGCATTGCAACCCAACACGTGGTCATAGTGCCACACAGGCTTGGCACCTCCACCCCTCTGTCAGCTGAGCCAGAGGGGCAGATGGGTCAAACCTGTGTGACACTGCGACACCATGTGCCAAGTCACAATGACATTGGGTTCGGGGGCATTTCACACACTTTAATCAAATTCATGGTTTCCATGACCACCATGAGAAAACTACAAGGAGTCTGGTGGCACCTTAAAGACTAACAGATTTATTTGGGCATAAGCTTTCGTGGGTAAAAACCTCACTTCTTCAGATGCATAGAGTGAAAGTTACAGATGCAGGCATTATATACTGACACATGGAGAGCAGGGAGTTACT
>NW_020664563.1:6769424-6890867 GCF_002925995.2 Terrapene triunguis | reverse complement strand
TGCCCAAATAAATCTGTTAGTCTTTAAGGTGCCACCAGACTCCTTGTTGTTTTTGTAGATACAGACTAACACGGCTACCCGCTGATACATGAGAAAACTGTAGCCCTAATCATTGGAGGCAGCTGCAGAAACTTCATCAGCCCAAAATTCACTTGGAAAACCCTAACAATGATTACACCTGATGGCATTTCCCCACTACCACCACCAGGAGTTTGGTTCTGGTTTCATGGGAGTTTTGAGTCACAAAGTGGTGGTCAAACATTTCAGGGAACAGCTGGCATCTTCAATATGATTTTTAAACCAATGCTACATTTATCTTCTGTCTTTTGAGTCTTTAGGATGCATTTGGGTCACGTTTTCCAGCTTTCCTCCACAGCTCTCAGAGCTAGAAATTCCTTTTTCTCAAAATGAAAGCTGAGATTCTCACCTAATCACGTGTCTTCTAAGGATGGGGCTTTAAAACGAAATACACCAGATATCACCAGTCTCCCAATAAAAATCAGTAGAGTTGGCAACCCAGCATCTTTCTAAAAGAATGATGTAGATGTCTTGACTGATGATGTGCCAGGCTGGCAGCTCTAGGCCAACGTATTTGAACTTGGGTGCCAATGATTAGGCAACTTTAGGCTCTCATGTTTGAAAATATTGGCCAAAGTCCTCTTATTGGCCACAGAATGGGTATATCTCATGGATAGCAACAATACAAGCTTCTTCTACTCTACTCTGTACCCACATGGCTCAACTGTGACCGCAAAGGATCATCTATGAGAGTGACAGGGGGTTCAGTTCCCATGTCCCACTGAAAAACATCAGCTCTTCTGCTGAAACAACTAACAAAAGCACCTACTAGCACCAGTTTAGTTCTCTGGTTTCATGACACAAACACCTGACCAGCTCAGTTCACACAGGCCACCAAACAGCCATCAGACAGCAGTGATATTCATTCACTACCATCCCGGCTTAGACTCAAACCAGCTGCATAGAGGCCATGCATATCCCATCTCCAACCCCTCACGCATGATCTCTAGATAGCCCCTGGCCTCGATTATTTTTTGGCCTGAGAGAACTACCCAGTATCCCTCCTGTACAGCTGTACTACGAGTGTCTCCTAGCACATCCCAAGTCTTGTCCAAATTACAAATGAAATTTTCATGTAACAGGAGAGCTGGCGAGAGCCAACTATCCATTAATATTTTAAACCTCACTAATTCCGATTTAATAAGACATCCTAAAGGTACTTGGAATTGTTATGTACAGTAATAGGCCTAAACTGCCTATTTATTGATTAAGAATGCGATAAGACTCTCCCGGTTGTTTTGGGGAAGGTACTATTTTTCTTTAAGAGGTTCGCAGTCAGAGGAAAGAAATAAACGGTGAAGTCACTGAATAGATCATCAGAACCTAAAGTCTTTGCTGGAAACCAGCAATAAGCAGACTCTATTCCACCATCTATAAGTTGATTGTGGGGGCTCCAGCGGGATTACAGATCCATGACACTTTACCACAGGACTCAGCCAAAGCAGGCGACCCGCAGGGCTGTAGCTCCTGTACTGTATCCCAGTCACAAGCTGGCCCCATATTCCCCTTTAGCAGCGAGACCAGACTGAGAAGCAACTCCCAGGCTGATCCTCCCCCACAGCTCTCTGGCAGCCTTGGGCTGCTCACACGTACACACTTACACCAAGAAGCATGACCACATCATCCCCCATTTCAAAGATTTCTAGTGACTCCCTGGCATCCCCACTGCCTTTTCAAGGTCATCCAGATCTCACAGCAGCGTGGCCAAAAAGCACTGCTGCTTCCAGAGCGGCCTAGGTCTCAGAGATTCACATGGAGGCCACTGCTGTCCTTTCACAGGGCCCTAGTAGTTAGAACTAGAGCCGCCTGCCATAAGGTCTAACGGGAGAAGAAGGCTGTAAGATAGAGCTGCTTAGAACAGCTGCTTTAGCTAGCCAATCAGTTATAAGCAGGGATACTCCTGGGGGCCAATCTCCTTTTTTCACTGCTTCTCTGCCTGCCTTCTCCATTCCCCCTCCCCTCACCCCACTTCTCGCTCTCACAAGTCTCCTTTTCTCCTCTGCTCTAATGATGTCTCCCCCTCCTCCATTCCCATCTTCTCCTCCTCGTGCTCTTTCCCAGGCCTCCTTTCCCACCCTTCCAGCACTAACCCCGCAGACCCTACAGGCATCCAGTGCACTCCATTCCCCTCCTCCTTTGCTGCTTCTCAAAGAAACTCTACCCTCCCTATTCCTCTCATCCTTTGAGGTCCATTCCACCCAGCTCTCCCCTGACTGCCCCCTCAGGGTGACATCAGCAACCATGTCTACACTAACGATCCCCAAGTCCCCCTCTCTACCCCCAGCCACCAACATTTCTAGCTACCTCCATGACATCTCCTCCTGGGTACCCAGTTGTCCCCTCCAAATCAGTCTCTCCAAGGCTGAACTTCTCACCTTTCCTCCTACTCCTCTGCCTCTCTAGACACAGACTCTATTCCCCAGCTCTGCTATCGGCTTGCTGAGTGAGCAGGCACTTCACTGCTCTGTGCCTGTTTCCGCCTCAGTAAAATGGGGCTGGTCATACTCTTCTCTGCCCCATGCTTTGAGCTCTGCAGATGGAGCGTGTTGAATAAGAGCCAGGTGTTGTCATTTCTCAGCATATTCTTTTCCTTCAATGAGGAGAAACTATGCTCTTTAATGTGATGAGTCTCCAAGACACAGCACCAGCTGGGGAGGTGGGCTGATTTCAGGCCCCTTCCCAGTAACTGAATAAAACCACCACCACAACTGGCCCCCATGTTGGCAGTTTCAGAAGAGACCAAAGGTTAAAAGGATACAGAGAAGGAATTTCCTGGCCTCCCCTAGAGGTGGTCCCTCCAGGTCAGGGACAGGGTTGGCTAGGTTATGAGGGGAGAAGGAAGCATGCGTTGTTGTTGACCTTGCTGCACACATGAATGAACATAAGAAAGGCCATACTGGGTCAGACCTATGGTCCATCCAGCCCAGTATCCTGTCTGTGGCCAATGCCAGGTGCTTCAGCGGGAAGGTACAGAAGAGGTAATCATCAAGTGATCCATCCCCTGTCACCCATTCCCATGAATAGATGAGTACAGCCTGCAAGGATGCCTAGGCAGCACCTTCCACCAGCACTGACCTTCCCTTATGAACGAGAGAACGTAGCATTAACCTGCTTTGATCCAACCACTGACTCAGTCCCAAACTGACGGACAGGTTCAGCCATTTGTCGCATCACAAGGAAGCTTGAAAGACATCCCCAGGTATCAGGTGCTGGAAGCCTGGATGTTCCAAAGCATGTATAATACTCACAAGCTCTGAGTCTGTAAGCCTTCTAAAGGGAGTTTCAGACAGCTACTGGAGTATGCCCAAGTGCCAGGTTTAGTGGTTAGAAAGTTAGGTAAGTCACTGGTAAGCAAGCAAGCTAGTCCAGTTAATACAGCAATGGGATCCTTAGTGGAATGTGGTGGTGAGGCTTCCCGAGTAGAAGAGGAAAGACTAATACAGGTACCTCAGGGTGGTTCATGCCACCCTTCCCCACTGCAATTACAGGAAACCCTCCACACCCCTGGAACAACTCCTGGGCATTTTTACAGGCCCCAGTCCTACAGTGAGCTCTGCATGGGCGCAGATGTCCCAGTGCAGGAACAGGAATATAGCAAGGATCCTGTTATAATCCTTTTTGACTGGAGCGGTGTGTAACACCATGGAACCACAGTGGGAGAACTCTGCTAGTTTCAGGTTTTGTTACAAACTCAAACTCCATCAGGGCTTGTCTACACGGCCCTGCAATTCAGACTACGGGGGGAGGGAGGGAGTGACTTGAAGCACGCACCACAGTGCTACATGTAGCTCCCCTGTGTGAACGCTGCAGGTGCAAACTGAAAGGTACCTAGCTCGCGTTCACATAGTCCTGTATCAAAAGGACAACGTTAACGCAAACTAGGTACCTTTTAGTTCAAGTTAGCAGCATCCACACGGTGGAGTTACAGTGCCGCACTTTGGGTGCACTGCAATTAACACCCCCGTCGTCCACATTACGGCACACTGTAGACATAGCTTCCGTGCAAGTTCGCCTAAAGGACCACTAAGGTTCATGGGCCTTTAGAATAAGCCTGGGCTGAATTTATGGTTTCACATCCAAACTCTGCAAAATTCAGTTACAAAGTGCAAATCTCAGGGGAGATCCCTGTGTTTCACCTCCTTGACTTTTAATTTTGGGTTCATTCAAACCCTTGCCACAAAGCAAAACTCAGGTGAGGTGTGGACCAAAGCCATGTTTTTAATAACTTCATGCTGATTTTCTTGCAATTATTTTTAGCTTTGAATCTCTCTCTCTCTCTCAGTCAGCTCTTAAGGAAAACCACAGATAGTGAATTCACCGCCTCTCTGATGTACTTATATGGCCCTCATTACTACACCATCTGAGCAGCTCACAGTGTATAGCATCCTTTGCCTCTCAGCACCCCTGTGAGGCAGGGAAGTGTTATTATTAGTCCCATTTTATAGATGGAGAACTGGGGTACAGAGAGATTAATAGTGGAGTTTCCAAGAGCACCTAAGCTAATTTCAGTGGGAGAATATCAGACCTCACCGACCCAGAGCGCCCCTTCATGGCATTGTTGTTACCATCCCAGGGTATCTCCTTGTGGTGTTGTGATTGGTCTCACCTAGTGGGGTACCTGGCCAGGCCCCTCTGGAGTCCTGTCCCTTCCAGGGAATCAGTGTCCTTAACATCCTAAGTAGTGTCCTTCAAACTCGTAGCAAACCAAAAAGTCTTTAGCACCGCCTGGGGTCTTCCTTCCAGTCTCTTCACCAAGGAACGTCAAACAAAACAATAGCACCAACACCCACCTGCCCATCCCATACAGGTTTGAGATTTTAGCCTCTCTTCCAATTCTTCTTTGTCCTCTACCCCATTGACAGGACACCAACCTACAAAACCATGTCCCTCGAGTCCTGCCCCCTCCCTAAAGGCTCCACACACAAGCTAATACTGGCTTCTGTAACATATTCCTCTCTTACACCCTATCTCTGGGTCCTTCTTCAGCCTCCCCACCCAGCAGAGGAGTCCCACCCCACCTCTCCCCATGGCATTCTCCTCAGGAGAGAGCACAAGACCTTTTGACCCCGGGGCCTCCTCCCCCTGCTGCTCTGAACTCCTTCTTTTACGGCAGCCACCCAGCTCCTCCCCAGCGGGGTCTGATACTGAACTGAGCCTGACGCCCTCCGGGTGCAACCCAGGTGGGCTAACGGGGCTCAGATTCCCATTAACCCTTTGCCGGCCTCTGTGGGGTTAATGCACACCATCCCAGGGAGCTAAGCTTTGAACATCCCACTGAATGGTGGGATTCATTGTCAGGCTGGCACCCCAATGACACAAACTCCTTAGCTATACTGCTCTTCCACTACTGGGATGGGCAGTCCCAGCCCATGCTTGCGCTGGTCTGCATGTGAAGTCTGAGGACAAATTTCAGGTGTCAATAGTCAATAGTCACCCACTAGCGTAATAGACTAGATATAATAGAATCTATTCAACTTCACATATACAGCACCCCACCTCCAAGAGAGAGACAAATAAGACATATGGTACCCGGCAAGGTGTATATGTTGATGAATCTGGCGATCAGGGAACAAAAAAAACAGCCAAGGGTGATATCAGTACAATCCTTGTAGGGGGAAGGGAACCGGGGGGGGGGGGGGGGGGAAGAAATGGTATTTTACAACATTAGGGACAAGAGTTTCAAATGGGACTGGAGATTTTGGGTGCCAAATTTGAGACACATGAAAAGGCCCTGATTTTCAGAGCACTTTCTGAAAATCGGACCTCTTTGAGATGTCTCCTAATGAGTATCCTCACTCGGGGGTTGGTCGGGAAGCATGGCCTGGTGGTCAGGGCTATGCCCCGTGACTGGCTGGGGGTTGTTGGTACAGGAGCCCGGGCCTCCCACTCCACCGAGCTCCAACCCGGGCCCTTTGGGGCAATCAGTGATCTGGCACCTGAGGCTGCTTTAGGCTGCTTTAGGCTGCCCTCCCTGGGCCACTTCCTATCTTCCCCCTCTGGGCCAGCTCAGTCCAAGGCTCTCCCCTCCTGGGGTAGTCCAAACCAAGAGAATTAAAAGGGATTACCAATGTCCAGGGTTCATATATGAGGGAGAAGGCAATGCTTCCCTCTCTGACTGTTTCTGGGGTGGGTCCTCCCTTCCCTCAGGGAGGGCCCTTTGGGGCAGTTATCTTAGAGATTTCGGCCTTCCCTCTGCTCTGCACTGCTGGGGTTGCCAGTTGCAGGTCTGCTCTCTTCCAGGTCTGCCCCCCAAATGAGCTGTTTCCCTGTCTTTTAAGTCCTCCACCAGATGGCGCATTTGCTGCAGGTGTGGCGGGGCGGGGCTGGCTGGACCCAAAGTAATTCCTTAACCCCTTGTTGCCTAGTGTGGGGTTTGTACTGATGTGAGTAATCCAGGGAGCATTCCTTGCCACCCCAGGATGCAATACATTCTGCTATGGGCTGCACCTTGCTCACTTCTCTTCATCTGGCAGTCTCCCTGGCTCCTGGCATGCTGGCAAATCCAACAGACCACAGCTGGTGGGTGCAAAGCCTACTGGCATGCCAGTCAACTGACTAGTACATGCATCCCAGAAGCCTTTCCGGTCAGACCTCTCAATCGTAGATGTGCAAAGACTGCTGGGAGGTAGCAGCCAGCCAGGAGGCAGAGCCAAAAAGTGTCTGACCAAGAGATTTGGAGGGCAAATTAGGGCAGGAGGAAAGGAATGAAATCTCTGATGCTAGTGTTGGCTATAACTTCATGGAGGGAGGTGTGACTTGTATAACTGCGTGTACTAAGTTTCTGGCACTAACGAAAGATCGGATTTGGGGAGCCAATATGGAGACGACAGAGCTGGGGCACACCCGTGACCCGAGAGATGATAAGACAGAAAAGGAGCTTGGGAAGCCTGCTATTTTTATCTCCAAGAACCTACACTTAATACCCTGTGATCTCCCATGAAATGTCAGTTCAACTCAGGCCAGAAAGTTTACACCAGTTCTAAACACGGGCTGAAACTTGATCACGTAATCCCTGCTTTGCTCAAATGTTTTAGCTGGATTCAAAGTGTCTAGACGTGCAGCTGAGCGCAATCCATACGGAATTGCAGCAAGCTGGAGAACACCTGGGATCTGACCATGCCCCTCCTACACCTGAGTCAATAGCAGGGCAGGTTTGCCAGCTCCCCTGTATTCCATGGTACATTTGGCCTGGTGGTGCCATCACAGACACACACAGCTGACAAATGTCCCAAAGACACAGAGGCCTGAGCTCAGTAAAAGCAAGGGTCCTTCTGGGCAGTATCCTTTCCTTCTCCTGGCTCCACCGCCTCCAGGTTGTCTGTCCCTGTCTCACCGCAGATTGAGAGAAGAGGCTAAGGTGTAGCTTGCTGGAGGCCTGGAGTTTTCTAGCCACAGCATCAGGGGCCTACCCCCACCCCTTTGGCTCACCAGGGTGTTGGAGAATGTAAAGGGGGCCTCATGAGGTGGAGGCCAGACAGCAAGAGAAGTGGCCCCATCACCCTCCCCCTCTCCTATGCAGAGGGCTCAACCCTCTGTCTCCTTCCCATGAGGTCTTCCTCTCTCCTGGGACATCACAAGACGGAACGAGGGAAAGCTTGGGGGGAGAGGGAGAGAGGGACTGAAGAGATGGAAGGAGTCAGGGACCCAAGTGAAGGAGAGAGATTCTGGCAGAGGGGTAATCCTCTGGGGCAGAAGCAGAGGGAAAGAGGGGTAGGAGATCCTGAGGGAGAATAAAAGAGGGGGAAGAGAGGACCCTGTATGGTGTGTGCGGAGAAATACAAGGTGGAGGAAGAGCAGGAGTTGGGTCCTGAGCGGGTGGGGTGAGCACAGAACGGCAGTGCTCTATAGCTGGTGAGCTCACCCGAGAAGCCATCCCTGCTCAAATGCTGGGGAGGTGAGCGGACGCCATGAGGGAATCTACACAAAGGTATGAACAGCCCTTGGGCTCCCATGCAAGCAGCCAGTGTGGCCCCCAGCGTCGCAGCAGCCCTGGTCATGAGGCGATGGCTGGGAAACAAGCGAGCCGCCTCCTTTGCCAGGCTAATCCCCGGCTCTGGCCTGTGCGCTTCATTGCAATGGACCCTCTCTAATTACTTCAAATGCCAGCCCCTCGCCCTTCTTTCCGCAAGAGCCTGGGAATGAGGAACCCAGACAAGCCTGGGGCATTTACCATGATGAACAGAGACTTTCCCAACTTAATAAAAGAGGGAAGCGGCGTTATTATTATCAGAGCATGGCTGGGACCCTCCCCTCCCCACCCCACTGACGGCAGTAATATTGTGTGAGTAATCCCAGTGGAGACCCTCAGTGCTGGCCTGCCAGAGGAAGCAATAACACAGCCCGTGTATGCAGCCTCTGGTCCCTCCAGGCCCAGCTCTGCCCTTTTATATTACACACTGTTCACTCAAACCCAGACCTTTCCAGTGGGGGTGGGATGCACAGAATGATTAAAAGGGAGGGATGGAGGGGGATTTGGGTCATGCCTGAGCTGTCAGCAGCAAGCCCACTAGCTCAGATTTCAATATGATCATCTCTAAGACTCCATATTTCTCAATACCCTCCAGGCAGGCAGCTCTCCTCCCTTCCCCCTCCAGATAACTCAGGGATATCTATAAGCATCAGGAATATTAGCCAGGCTCCAACCGTGTAATCCCACATGAGGAACTCACCAGCACATTCATTTCACCTCCCCGGAATCTCTACTGGTATCAGTGACCCAAGGTCAACTGGTCCAGATCCTTGTTGGGTCTGTCTCTTCTGATCTACAGCAGCCAATGCAGAAAGACAGCCAAAAATAACAGGACAATAGTATTCCCATGGCATCCCATAAGAACCACAGCCCTGATCCTCTGAGGTACTTAGACACCTTATTCCCACTGATTTCAATATCTAAATACCCCTGAGGGCAAGACATAGGGTCACAGGGGAAACAACAACACAGTATGATGCCACAGAATTATCATCCACCTGTTCAGGCAGAGATTCTGAAAGCTACCTACGGCATCTGGACACCCAGTTTCCATTAAAATTAAAGGGAGTTAGCCGTCCACATCTCATAGGTGGCTTTGAAAATCTCAGGTGAGAAGTTCAGGGGGCTTTGGGTCTTGGTTGGAGCTCAACTCTGAGTTATGTAGCATCTTACAAAGATGCTGTCCCAAAGCCCCTTCCACTGAGGGAGTTGCTATGAAGGAAAGGGAACTTTCAAGCTGAGTTTCAAAGTCTGCAAGTGAGTTGAGAACAAATTTTCAAACGTAAGGTCTAATTTTCAAGACAAGGTGCCTAAAGTTAGTCTCATCTTTGGACATTCCAATAAGTGCCATAATCTCCAAAGCTCAAGCAGAGCTGCTGGGTGCTCAGCTGTTTTGAAAACCAAGGCACCTATTTAGAAACAAACGTCTAGGTTTACGGGCAGGATTTTTGAAAGTGCCTAAGTTAATTAAGTGCATGAGTCCCGTTAAAAGTTAACAGGATTTCTGCTCCTTAATCACTTAGGTGCTGTTGAAAACCCCCACGCTATGAGCTAAACTTTAAGTTGCCATTTTTAAAATCTTGGCCCAGATGTCTATCTCTGTGCACTCAAATTTGAAAATTCAGAAGGAGATTTTCAGAGACACAAAAGGGAATTAGGACACTAGCCTCCATCCAAATCAATGGCAATGGGGGGAAATAGCTCCTGTTTGTGAAGATTGATCCACAACTTTTGGTGGTGGGGGAGGGCAGAGAGGGGGAGCCAAAAAAGTTGAAAAATTTTGTTTAAGGTTGAACATATTGTTGAGTTTGACCCGAAAGGAAATGTTTCCGTTTTGAGTTTGAGGGGTTTTTAAAAAAATAAAATTAAAGTCAAATTAAAAACAAAAAAGTCATTTGGAAACCAAAAAAAAAAATCAAAAATGTTTTATTCTGAAAATGTTCAAACATTTGTTTTTTCTGATTTTTTTGTTTTTTCAACCAAAACAACTGGGCGATTTGACATGAATTCATGAAATGTCGACCCAAAATCTGCATTTTTTTATCAAAAAAAAAAAAAGTTTCATCTGAAAAATTTCACCCAGCTCTAAATGAGAGTCTTTCCATTGACCTCAACAGGCTTTGGTGCCAATGTCAACTATGTAACTTGGCCAGACGGTGATCGTGTGTGAGGATGATAACCATCTACAAATATCTGAAGGCTGTAAACGCCATGGAGGAAGAGCAATTGGTTAGTAAGTCATATCAGGGAATAATGAGGAGTTCATGCAACTGAACAATGAAAAACTGTAGGTGGATCTGAACAAACAACCTAAAGCTCTATCACTCGATTGAACAAAAGCACTAGAGAATACGCTGTAGAGAATAATCGTGCAATGGACTCCAGGGATCGGCTAGATAGGACCCAATAGGACCTTCATCTATAATTTCTAAGATCCATTTCTGAGGCTTCATTAGCCAGGAAATGCCAGATCATGAGCCCTGTTTTTTAAAACCAAACTATAGTTAAAACATGAAGGGTTTTACATATTTTCAGGGGCACCAAGGAAATGCACGTTTCTTTGTGGACTTTAAAAAAAAAAAAAAGCCCAGTGGGATAAAATCATTCAGAACTGCTTAACAAACACAAAGCAAAAAGAGCTTATAATTATTTCTGTGCCAAAGACTTGTCAGCTAGAAAATTCAGCTCTTGAACACTAATCCTTATGGAAAAATACAGATTCTATAATCAGTGCAGTCACTCAATTTTTTCTACAATTTTCGAGTTAGATGAATAATAAATAATAATAATACATGCATATATCTATATACAGCATCTATCACCCAGCAGGAGCCCAACACCCAGCACCAATAAAACATGCTGTATGAGAATCATTCATAGAACCATAGGGTAAGAAATGACTGCAAGGGTCATCTAGTCTAACCCCAACTGAAATGCAGCTGCCTCTGGGGTGAAACACAGCAGCCAATCTCTACCAGTAACACTACACTTCAGGAAGGGAAGTGGAGAATAAAGGATTTTGAAAATTGGATACCTGAAGTTAGGCACTTAGGCCAGGATTTTCAAGAAGGACAAGTCAGTTTGAGTCCCTCTGTATTTTGGTGCCCATTCTGAGATGCCTTAAAGGGGGTTGATTTTCAGAAGGTGTGTGCTCAGCACTTTCTGCAAAGGTGGCTTAGGACAGGCTCAGAAACAAATGGCTCCTTTTCATAGGTGCTGAGCCTCCTCAGCAGCTATTGAAGTCAGCAGAAGAATTGGGTGCTGAGCACCTCAGAAAATCAGGCCATTTTTATTGTACCAAGGTGCCTAATGATGGATTTAGGTGTTGGACTTCAAGCATCCTAATTTGAAAATTTGGGCCCAAGTCTTCATTTCAAACTCCAAGGGCAATTTATGGAAAAGAATGATACTGCATAAGCTAAGCTGCAGTTCAGCCATGATACCAGGTCTATTATCCAGACCCTTGTAAAAAGATCCAGGGAGTATTTAATCACCATAACCATTATGACCTCACAATCCACCATCATCCAAGCGTCATTCAGTTCCAGTCACTAGTAGAAAATTCAATCAAATTAAGAATTCTAAACAAGTCCACCAGGAAACATCTTCTCCTCAACCCCCCCCCCCCCCCCCCCCCCGCTGTCCTATGAAGGTGCCTTCATCCTGCCATGGAAGAAAGGATCAGTTCTTGGCGGTGAGAGAAGAAATCAGTCTCTGTTGTCCATTCAGACCTGGGCCTCGTTTCTGAGATTGCCAGCAAACGTGCAAATCAGGGATTCAGTCCTGCAGTCAGAAGCGCCGCCAGCTTTTCTGCCGCCCTAGGTGGTGGAAGGTCCCGCCCCGAAATGCTGCCCCCCACAGAGGCAGCGGAAGGTCCCACCACCGAAATACCGCTGCGGTCGCCGCCCCCCAAATTGTAGCGCCCTAGGCGAGTGCCTAGGTCACCTAATGGGTTGTGCCGGCCCTGCCTGCTGTCCTCATGCAGAGAGAACTTCCCTGATGGTGCTTTCTATGATATGGACAGCTGTTTCCATAGGAACTGGACTGAGGCCACCAAATCATTTCATGTGGACCACCAAATGGTCAGGACTCATTTGCATCCCTTACAGATTGGACAGTTTCACTGCAGAGAGGAACTGACCCAAAGGAGTGCACATTTTATTGGATAATTCAGAGACAAAGATGAAAATGACCCTGCCACAGACTCACCATCCCGGAGCATCTCCTTGTGGTGAGACCCAGCACTGCAGCTCCACTCCTAACCCTCCTCCTCCAGACTTTGGTGGTCTGGGCCCTCCAGCCACGTCACACTGAGAGTCTCACCCCTTCTAGGGTAACAATGTCCGAACTCAAAGGAACAGAGACTCCACCACCTTTCCCGGGCTCAGTCCTCCACAGGCTCTTGGCCTCTCTCCCAGACATCGCAGAGATCTTCCTCACTCTATTAAAGAGGGCTGCATCCCAGGGCTTTCTGCCTGGAGGCCCAGATCCTCTCAAACCACTGACCCTTGGGTCTCTCTTCTCCCAGGCCCACTTTAGAAGTCTCCTTTTCCCCAGCAGTTTCTCGCTTCAGGGAGTCCCAGGGTACAAGCTCCTTCCTACAGGCCCCTCTGTGGTTCCTTCCCCAGAGAGAAGAAACTTCCAATCATCTCTGTCCTGTGCCTCCTCTCCCTACTGCTGTGCAGTCCTTCCTCTATAGGAACCACCCAGTCTGCTTCTCCCCAGCTGGGTCTAATCGTTAATTACCTGACTCCCCTCCAAATGCCACAGAATGGGCTAATTAGGTTTGCTGGCTCCCCTTAACCCTGTCACTGCCAATGTGGGGTAATCACCTCATCAGAGACTGGTAAACTGCAGTGAGCTGGTAATCCACCCTCCTGGAGCCATAGATTCTAAGGCTAGTCTAATCTCTGGCATCACACAGACCAGAGAATGGGAAGAGTCCTTCCCTGCTCCATAAGGGAAGTCTACATCCTTTAGGTCCACTTTCCTACACAGAGCCCATGCCTCATCTATGGTGTGTAATGGTCCTCTCCCGTTACATTCTCCTAATACAACTTTATAAGTGTGGGTTTTAACATCCTAGAGGAAATGTGTGCAGTAAAAAGTCTCTCTTTCTTTCTGGTTAACCAACGTTCTCAGGGCCAGAGCTGAAACAAGCTTGGTCTTAATAGTCCAATCCATAAAACTTTAAGTGTCATTAAACTTTTAAGCTGGTCCATTGAGATTGCCCTTTAAGCCTTTCATAATTATAGATGCAGAACAGTGGACCAGCATTTACCTGAGCAGATATTAAGTAGATTCAACCGCTAATGGCTTTCCTACCAATGCACCGTGGCCATGTTGCCATTTAAAAGGATACATTTAATATGGCTCCAGCTCTTTAACTGTCAGCGGAGAAGTCAAAAGATATGCATAATTAAATATTTCATCTCTGTCTCTCTCAAGCTCCTAGCACACTTGTAACCCCTTTGTCCGGTCTGGAGAGCACTGCACAGCAAAGGGAAGGAGCCCATGTTTACGCAGGTTAGGTATCCAGTAGCACAATAGTCATGTAACGTGTGGTACTGTTACATTCCAGAGCAGGGTGGTCGTTTAATGTCAGTGTGTGTGATGGGCAAAGACCAGGGGCTCCAGGGAGAAAGTGAGCAATGCATGGTGCTGCCCCAGACCATGCATCAGAAAAGTAGAAATTCAATCCCGCCCAGGCACCTCTAATCCGCATCTTTGTCCTGAGATGCTGGGGGAGAAGAGGGTGTGGTTAGGGCACAATGTGACTCTCATTCCTGCTCAATCACAATATGTTATGGATAGGCACAACTGGGCTTCACGTCACCAGAGGTTAATGGAAGCAGAAGCATTTGGTGCCCATAATATGTCCTATACTCCATATT
This sequence comes from Terrapene triunguis, assembly GCF_002925995.2. Classification (NCBI taxonomy): domain Eukaryota; kingdom Metazoa; phylum Chordata; order Testudines; family Emydidae; genus Terrapene; species Terrapene triunguis. Next base: position 6,876,926 of record NW_020664563.1, on the reverse strand, counting down.
CTCTAACTACTCTTCAGAAACTCAGTTGCATGGTTGTTTTTGATTAGCCACCAGTGCCTTAGTGACTGGCTTTCCAGGGGCTGCTTGCATTTCTTGTCTCTGTTTCCACAAAATAAACCTTGGAAGGGGGAAAAGACACATGGTGTGTCAGTTGCAGTTTTTGATGCCTGCAGCAACTGGTCCTGCCTCTCTCTCTGCTACCTGGAGCTCCCTCTCCCCCTGTCTTCATGCTATAAGCTACCTCCCTGCCTTCAGCTTGGGGAGTATCCTACAGTGTAGAAGTGAGAAGACTAAAGTGAACTGAGTTCTTTCTGCTCTCCCCGTTCAGTATTGAATCCTAAAGATGAGTATCTGTAATGATTAATAAGGATCGTTTTGCTTCTTATGAAGGTGTGTCTGAATATGTTTAATCTATTTCTGCTGCTTAGTCCCAACTGTAAACCAGAATCCTCTCTGAAACCGGAAAAAAAAAAGATTGGATGTCTTTCTTCAAAACATGCTCTAGCTCATCCACAAGATATGGGCTTAATGCAGGAATTAGGGGTAGAATTCTCTGGCCTGTTTATACAGGAGGTTCAGGCTAGATGATGATAATTGCCCCCTTTCAGTCTTAAAAAAAATCTGTGAATCTATTAAATCAAAATTAGTTGGTGTGGAGACATTTGTAAAGGCATCAATACAGATAAAAATCGAATTTCACAAGAAATTTTGAAATTTACAGTTCAAATACACAGGGTTCAAAAAAACTGACCCATTTTTCCTTTGTTCCCCCCCCCCCCCAAAATTTAATGAACACTTTTATTGAAAACGTTATTGAAATTTTTCATTTACCAAAGACCTGTTTTCCAGTAAAAGAAAAACTTCATTAACATTTCCAAAACAAAAATTGGATGGAAACATCCATTAAAAAATGTCACCACATTTTTTTTTTTGGAGAAAAAAATTCGACAGCTTTGATTTGTGAAAAACTGTATTTGAAAAAAGGGCCATTTTTCCTACCAAAAAAGCTTTTCATTAAAAACATTTCAAATGAGCCGTCGTTGCAAACAGGAGATTCGAGGCCTAATTCTCCCGGTGCAACCCAGTTGGCTTTGACAGGATTTCACAGAGTGTAAATAAACTCATAATTTACATCTCTGAATTCAGCTGGATGAGGAAGATTCCCTTGAGAAACAAAATTCCAGATTCATTCAAATAGCCCCAAGTCATAAAAATGAGGTAAAGGGACATGCGCCAGCGAGACAGACAACAATTACAATGGTATTCAATGAAACTTTTCTCCACGACCTCCTGGATAAGATGCTCATCACTGTGTTTAGTTCTCACTTTGCTTTCTTCAGGTGGGGGGAAAGTTTCTTTCTTTCATTGAGTTCTGCCCCTGGCGCATCATCCCGTCGTGACTCAGAGCGATAATCATTCTGGAGGAATAGATTCGCAACTGGGAGATTTGCACGGTGTCAGTGGGGGTGAAGGAGAAGGGGGGAGGACAATGGAGAAAGGAGTGATGGTTGTGTTAAAAGGGATTTGTTCCGCTGTCAACGACAGAAAGATCTCCCTAAGAGCGGCATTAGGAAATGAAGCCCAGGAGGGGAGGAGAGAAGGAGACAATGTATAGACAGCAGCGACAGGGAGACAGCTGTGAAGAATCAATACATGCAACCCTGATGGGCTCAGAGAGTACAATTACTGTCTGAGGAATACCCAGCAAACATGCTACGCTCCTCTAGGTATTTATGCCCTGGAGAGGAGCAGAGACACTAAATTGACTCACACAAATGCCTTGCCGCTCAGCTCATTGCATCTTGAGAGGTCAGAGCACTAAATAAGTTAGCATTGTGGCTGTCCCTGCTGTACAGAGCCAGTCCTCTCTGGCTGCAAACCATCTCATGGCAACAACATTGAGAATAAAACTCCGATCTGGGGCGGATGCGGCTTCCCTAACAGTTTTAGAGGAGAACCCGGGATCGCAGGGAAAAGCAGCTCCAGATAAAGCCAGGAGGAGTCTATGAAAATTGGGGTAGGCTAAAAATTCAGGTGGAGCAGAGTGGTGAGTTAGGCGAGGGTTAATTGGCAATTTTGGGTGGGGATGGAATATTTCTGTCCATATTAAAACTAGGTCACTTTGCAAAAATAGGGATTCGGAAATAATAGGAGTGTACTTATATAGCACCTTCCATCTGTGGTGCTCAAGGCACACTTTCAAACCATAGTGAAGTATTATTATTTATTACTGGTATTGCTGTACCAGAATCCCATTGTGCTAGGTGCTGTACAAACACAGAACAAAAAATATAGTCCCTCCTGAATGAACCCTTCAAACACCCCTTTGGGGATATTAACTCCATGGTACTGTTGGAGAAACTGCGTCACAGAAGGGATTAAAGAACTTGCCCAAGGTCACTCAAAGTCTGTGCCAACAGAGCCAGGAATTGAACCACCAGTTGCCTTGAATCCTAGAATTTTTTCTGATCCACAAGGACAGAGAATATTTTTCATTCATCACTGATTACTAAGGTCCCCTGTTTAATTTGATTAAAAAAATCAGGAAAGGAATCACTTGTATTAGACATAACATGACTCCATCCCCTTTATTTTGATCTACGTAGACAAGTAGTGTTGTATTAGTCAAACACTAGCTAAAGAAAGTAGGTTCCAACTCTGCAAGCTCTTCAATGAGCGCTAACGGGTCTCAGCACACTGAAAAATCTAGCCCTTAATTAATCAAGCGATTCTGAACAGGACAGATGATGAGAGAGCCCATGGAAAAACCAACTCATAGTGAAAAACAATGCAGCAATTGTTAGTGATACTGGGACAAATCCTGAAGTCCTAACACCCTCCAAACTCCTGTTGACTTTGGCCCAGATCTGCAAAGGTATTTCGGCTCCTAAATGATGTCAGTGGCATTTCGGAGCCTATATATCTTTGAGAATCTGGGCCATCAAGCCTGAATTAGAACTGCAGGATTTGGCTGGTAACTAACCTGTGCTTTCAGAGAATCAGGAAAGTCAAAGATGGAAAAGCCCTTGTAGATCAATTAGGGTTTGATGATCTTAGTAACCCCGTGGAATGGAACATCATTGACTTCAGGAGCCCTTGAAAGACTGGGCCTCTGGTCCATTTACTGGGAGTCAGATTGTCCCCTACCTTTTGTAGTTAATTGTTCAGTCTGGTTTTAAATGTCTCCTATGAGGATAGAACTGTGGTACCATGTATTAGGGAGAAGGCTGGCTTGTTTTGTCCATAGGGTATTTATCAATTTGCTTGCAGTTTTGTAGTGTCAGCCATAAAAAAAGGACAACTATAGTTTACACTTTCAAATAGAGCTAGGCGAGAACCGGAATTTTCATTTGGTTGGAAATGCCAAAAAAATCTGTTCCAAAAAGGAAGTAAAAAACAAAACAAAACAAAACAAAAATGAAATTTCCCATAAAATGTAACTAAAAAAAGTTGTGGTATGAAATCGAAACATTTCATTCTCATTGTGTCTTTTTTATTTTTATAGTATACCATATAAAATTTTAAAAATTGTAATCACAAGTCCTTTCAGAACAGAAAATCAAAATGTTCTGTTTCAAAAAGATTGGAAACCATTTCACTGGAAATTTTCCAACCAGCTCCACTTTCAAATAAATATGCATCTTCTAATTTTAGCTCTAATTAATTCTTATTTATTCAGAGCCCGATTCTGCCATCCTGATTCACATGGAATTGTACCTTACTCTGTTAGTAACTGCACTAGTTGCCATGGAATTACTTGGAGAATAAGGCGCTAGTCAGTTTAAGGGTGGCAAAATCTGGCCGGTAGTAAATAAAAAGAGCCGGTATGTCAACAGTCTCCCTAGATAAGGCTGTGTAGCTCTGCATCCAGAAGCAATATCATTGTCACAGAATAAGGGAGTGCGGGAAATTTCAAGGAGGTTTTTCAAGAGAAAAATACCCAGCATTCTTCTCATGACACAGCAATGACGTTGCATCTCTCCTGTTAATTTCTGTTCCTCTTCTATTTGGCTTTGTTCCCTTCCTCAGAAGCCCTCAACTGTGAAGCCCCAGAGGGATCTAACCTCTCCCCCTCCTCCTCTTCAATATCTATATGAGATCACCTGAAGAGGCTGCAAGACCAGTGGACTCTGCTCCAATTGGGTGACATCTTCTGCCCACATGCCCATTGACACCGCACAGAGGGCCCAATGCCCATAACAGTGAAGCTGTCTCAGACTTCACAAGTGATACTGGCCAGAAGGGGAAGATGCTTTGTAGCATTAGCCAGGACACTGACCCTCACTCCCAACAAAGACATCAACCCCATTTCACTACAGTGCTATGCCACTGCCTCAGCACAGGGGGTTGAACTAGATGACGCTTCCAACCCTACATTACTATGATTCTATGAAGGCTTGGGGTCCTTCTGGACTCAACACTCTGGAATAGCAACAGCATCAAGAAATGCCATCTTCTGTCTTCATTGTATAGGAGACTTCACTCCTTCCTCTTGGATGAAACTCTGGCCACATTCATCACCTCCTTACTGGTTTACTGTAATCCACTGTGTCTGAAGCTGAACTTGGAAGCAAGGTGGAGGCTTCCTCTGGGTCAGCATAAGTGGCCATAAGTATGTCATCCCTGTGTTCTGATTGCTTCTCTGTCTCTGGGTCCAATTCAAGGACTTGATCCCACTTTCCATGGCCACCAGTGAGGTCAGGACACCTCTGCATCAGCAACTACATCTCCATCTATGACCTAACGTGACAGCTGAGCTCCTCTGAGATAATGCCGCTTACAAAGCCCAGGGAGAGTATAGGAGAGCCAAAAATAAAGCGTTGATCAGTTGAAAGGGTCTAGCTGTAGTGGGAGCTACGAGAGAAGATCAGAGTAATCTGGAGTCTGGCTACTTTTAGAACATGCTGCAAAGCTCATAATTTTGATAAAGCATTTCACATCACAACTGAAAGCTTGATGTTATGTTAAAATACTATTTAAAAAATTCACATATCCCAGTAGAACCTGAAAGCGGGTGAAGAGCAGATTAGCTAGAAGATAGATGATAGATGATAGATAGTCAATATCACAAGTAAATGCTATCATTACAGCTGATTGAAAATTGAAATGTTCATTAAAACTTTCCCTACAATTTTGGTTTCCATTTAGTTTCTTCACTGAAATGTCAATGAAAAAAATATTGTCACCATTTGATTTTTTTGAACCAGCTCTAACCTATCCCAAACCCAACAAGGGGGTGAATTGTTGGGGTACAACAATAAAAAAACCAGTCCCAGAATAAGAAGCAGTTGAAAGCTAGTAGCACAAGAAGCTTAAATCAATGTTGGACTCACTTTACCAGCACTGATAACGATCCCTGTCAGCTTAGTTTCACAATTCAGCCTATCGCATGTCCATAATTCTACAGTGATAAAAAGGAGGTGAAAGCAGGTCTCTGAGGACTGGAGGAAGAAGGATCCAAGATGAGGTATGTCCCGGGCAATGAAGGACAGATGATGTATTTATCTGTCTTATTTGCAGGCAAGGATGCCCAGTGCTAAGGCTGCCAAGTATCCATCACTCCCAGCCCTTTATATGAAATGATAATTGTCAGGCATAAATCTAATTAAAGGGCGGGGTGAAAGGGCAACAATCCAAGTCTATTATTTGCTCCCCTTCTAAAATAGGCTACTTAAAGTAGAACACTGGATGAGAGGAGCCATTTCACGTGGTTCGAGTTACAGGCTAGGAACGGCAAGCAGCACTCCTTGTATTTTTAGTTGTCGTCACATTATGGTTGGCTAATAAAAGGAGCCCTGACAGCAGCCACATCAAACCCTGGCCTGTCCCAACACAATGGCTGGGCTTGTGTTGGGTCCAGCAATCACTCCCGGCCCAACACACTTGAGAGACACCCTCTTGATCTGGCATGTCCCAATTCCAGCTGCCCCTGCGTAACAGAACGTGGGTTTCCGCCATGGCCCCCCCCCAGAATTCCTATCTGCAAAGCTAAACCACTTAAAGATACCATTCCCAGTACCTCAACTGGTACAACAACTGTCGAATCCATCAATGCTCCCTTGGCAGGCTCAGGGCCAGATTCAGCTCTTAGCTACACAGGTGACAATCTGGATCCGGATTCACTCTGAGAGCTGAATTTGCCTCGTAATGCAAACAAGAAAAGCAGGTGAGACAGACCAGCAGAGTATAGAATTACCTGGCCTCCCTTTTGCATTCCTCCTTATTCAGGGCCAAATTCTGCCTGACAGTACACCTGGGAAAGGGTGCACTGGACCTCCCGCTGCCTAAGAACCTGGCAGAACTGCAGTCTCTGAGCTCAGGAGACACAGGGAATGTTCCAGGCTCACCCACCCCAGAGACACGTGATGCTCCAGAAGGGCATAAGGAGCAGTCAGAACTGTGATGCTGGCCAGGGCAGGCCTGGGGCACAATGGGAGTATACTGAATGGAGAGGGGGGATCAGGGGCTGGGGTGGGGGGAATAAAGAGATATGAAGGGAAATAAGGGGGGATGCCAGCCATTAGGAGGAAAGGGGATGGAATGAGGAGCGATTGGTGAGGGTAGAAAATGGGGGACAGAAATCATTGGAGGAGAAAGTGGGGGACACAGAGGAAATGCTGGGGGAAGGGGTGACAGGAGCTACTGGTGGGAAAGGGTGAACAGGCTGGGAACAGGGGCAGATAGAGGGAAGGTGAGTTCATGGGGCTCATGCCAACCTATAGCAGCACCCCAGTTCCCTCCTGCCCAGAAGCTGCACACCCTCTGTGGGCCCTGGCCACCCCACACAAGCCTCCTTTGGCTCCCCACTGGGCACTCCTCTTCTGAGGGGAGAAAGGGACAAGGTCCTGCCCGCTCACGCTGGCTCCCACCACTCGGTGGGACCTCATGAGCGAAATCTGACCTCACCCCCATGCCTCTGGCCAGCGCTACATCCACACGGGGCTTTGCAAAGGAATGGCTAGGATCACATGCAAGTTATCTATAGGCATGCAAGCTAGCCAATGAAATAACTGGCATCAAAGGTCACCCCGGCAGCTGCACAACCTTTGGGGGGCTACATGAACCCAATAAAGGGGTGCAGCCGCAGGTGCACATACCAAGGGACTCCAAGATAGAGTCACCCCTCCTAGTGTTGCCCCACATTAGCATATCTTTGCTCCCCCTCCCCTTTCTCTAGGCTGGGCCTCAGAATTGCATTGCACTGATGTCTAACGCCTCAGGGAGCTTGGGCTCAGATCCTCAAAGGTATTTAGGCACTTAACTCCCACGACTGAGGCACCTAAATACCTTTTAGGATCTGGGCCTCTGATTTTACCATCCAACTTCCCATTTTATTCACTCCCATTCATGTGGAAAAGACCCCACGGACATACGGTTGCCAGAGTATGCTCCCCATAAACTAAAACAGCATGAAACCCTCCCATAATTAGCACTCATTAATTTAATAACCTCTCCTTAAGAATAATGGTAATGCACATGCATTGTTTTTTAATGGCCCGGTATTTAAAAGACATTTAGCTGGTTTGTTTCATTGTTAAATTTTCACACTGAAAGAAATGACTGTGAGCTGGTGTAGCAGGACCCCGGGTTCTGCTGAAAACAGTCAGCAAGGTTTTATTCCAGGAGGAAGGATAATTGAAACCCAGTCAGATAAACCCTTACCTGCCCTACAAATGGGGGTGAAACTCTGCTTTCTCAGAGGCCGTCCCCTCTTTTAACAACCAAGCAGATGGTTCAAACAGAAATTTCTAAATGCTCCCCCTTTGCCCCATGCCAGAGGCTTTGGGCGCTAGACAAAATACATTAGTTGGCGGGCATAATTGGAGGAGTGGGAAAGGGGCCCAGACCACCCACCCCTTGACCCCTGACCACAGATGGAAAATTGAGCAGCATTGCAACTCCACACACCGGCTTGTCTCCTCCCACACTTTTGTAATCCTTCCAGTGCCCATGGGTACCAGCTCCCCACCCCCAGGGAGAAGTGAAGCAGGGGGTGTCTGGAACCCCCAGGCCCCAGAAGGGTGGAGAACTGGATCCAGGCTTTTGGTGCTGCCTGGGGAAGCAGGGACGCAGAAGGAGGAGGGGGTCTAGGGCTCTCCGAACTGCCTGACCCCTGGTGCGGATGGTGCTCTTTAGCCTGACTGCCTCATTGGGTATGAGCTTGGGGCTAGGTGTGGGGCGGGGAGACCACAGGGCTGGGTGCAGGGGGAGAGCTCAGAGCTCGGTGTGGGGCAGAAGGAGAAGAGTGGGTGTAGATTGGGTCGCACGGAGGACAGCGTGAGGCTGGGTGTGGGGCAAAAGGGGAGGAGGGGTGTAGACTGGGGTGCACGGAGGAAAGCACGTGGCTGGGTGCAGAGGCAGTGTGGAGAGCTCAGGCCTGGTATGGGGGAGCAGCAGGGGGAGAGCTCAGGGCTGAGTACATAGAGACAACTTAGGGCTGGATGCAGGACAGGGGAGGGAGATCTCTGGGCCCCCTCCTTAGGAAAACACCAGTTGCATCCCTGAATCCATTGTGCCCTCATTCTGCACAGCTGCAGGGCAATGGAGAATATATATAATGAGCAGAATCAGAATCCTGGACCAAAACACTCCTAAACTTGGAGGGTAGAAACCCAGGTCTTAGTCTGCTTATAGATTCCCATGACCATTATGATCATCTCACATGACCTGCCAGATACAAACCAAAGAACATAGCTTGGTAATTTCTGCATCAAACCCATAACTTGTGTGACTGAAATAGGTTCAGAGTGATCAAGCTGGGCCCATTATAAAGAAATCTCTAAACTGTGAACTTGGATCTAAGATGCAGCTCCAGGCTTTCGGCACATGCCAACCCTAAACATCAGAATGTGACCAACAGAACCACCAGACAAAATGCTAAGGTGAAATCCCGGTTCCACTGACGTCAATGGCAACCCCCCCTTGATTTCAATGGCATCAGGATTTCATCCTTAAAAAACCTGAAGTGCATCATTAGCTCATGCTGAGACTCCAAATTCTCCTTTCTCTTTATGCTGAGATAAAGTTCCTGACAAGAAATGTCATTGTGAACTAATTGTTTAATACTGGTGTTACTGTGCTTGATAATTACATTTTTGGAAGGTATTAGTGGAATCCCTTTCCTAAAGGTTGTAGGCTGAGGGAGCAGTTATGTGATTTGCAGCTAATTGTGCAATTAGGTTTGTTGATTATACACAGCAAGTCTGCTACTCTGTAATGTAACAAATGAGATAAGTAGTGAGGATGGGTTAAACCACTTCCCCTCTCATCCACTGCAATAGCAGCCTCAGATTCTCATTTAATTTATTCAGAGCATCATAGACGTTAAGGCCAGAAGGGACCATTGTGATCATCTAGTCTGACCTCCTGCATAACCCAGGTCTAAAACGTCACCCAGTCATTTCTGCATCAAGCCCATAACTTCTGTTTGAGCTACAGTATGTATTTTAGAAAGATAGCCCCTCTTGATTTGAAGACTTCAAATGATGAAGTATCCACCACACCCTTAGGTAGATTGTTCCATGGTTAAATACCCTCACTGTTAAAAATGTACACCTTATTTCTAGTCTGAATTTGTCTAGCTTCAGCTTCCAGACACTGGATCTTGTTATGTCTTTTTCTGCTAAATTAAAGAACCATCTACTTCCAGAAATCTCTCCTTCTATAGGTACCTTCAGACCACAATCAAGTCACCTCTTAAGCTTCTCTTGGATAAACTAGATAGATTGAGCTTCTTAAATCTCTCACTATGTATTGCCAACCCCAAGTGTTCAAAAATCACAAGTCAGATCCCCTGACATCATGAGTTGTTTGTTTTTTTTAAATCCCAGGATTTTTAAGCCAAATACATTGAGGTTCGTATTTGTTTTCCAGCTTCTGAGACTTTAGGACCACTCATGTCACTGCTTTGAGTTTTTCTCTGCAACCAGGAGGCTATAAACTTACTTTAAAAAAAACAAGAAGGAAAGCTGAGATGCTTGCACAATCACATGACTCCAGGACCTGCTGCTTCAAATAAAACACGTAATATTGGGAGACTAGAGATTACGCTATGAGAGTTGGCAACCCAACAATGTACCCTGCAACAGGTTGTGAATAGAGTTCCTTTGGAGAAGTATCTTCCATTTACTTAGTACCCAGAAAAAATGACAACAGTAATAATGCTTAGAGCTTTAGGCCAGATCCCCAGCTGGGGTGAATCATTGAACCAGAGGATCCGGCACATTATTCTTAACAGAACCCCTACGAAGAGGGGCAGGATTATTAACCCAATTGCACAGATGCAGAAAAGGAAGCCCAAGAAGGATAAGGCCCAGTTTGTTGAATTAAGCCACCAGCCTGCGGTGGCTCATGGGGAGCTGCAGGAGGGATTGTGCTTTGGGAAGAACAGTCCCTTCCCACAAGCCGTGTCGGAACAGCATGCACTTCACGCTGTCCCTTTGGAGGAGGCAACTTGGCACTCCCAGCTCTGCTTTACACTAGTATTAAAATGCAAACCAGAGTGATATCATGGAGAAAAATCAAGGGGCTGGTGGCTTTTTTCTCCCCAGAGCTTCCGTTCCTTGCAGGTGAGAAAAAAAAAAAACCTAAGCCAGCTGGAGACTAAATAAGAAGAAACATTTCCTTTCATTAAGGAGAATATAAATATTTCACTAAGGGATTTAGGAGCACAAATCCCACCGAAAGTCAATGGAAAATCTGCCCCACAATTGCTTGGTTCCCTATCCTTTCTCCTAGGTCATTTTCTCACACTATAAATACCATTGTGTGCTGTTTTAATGTTGCCACATAAAATCATGTTCATGTTTTTACCTTGTAAAGTCTGTTTACATTTAAAAAGGGAGGGTCTCAAACAGTGTCCCAGCTCATTAAATTTGGGGGGAGAGGGCGGATTCTGAAAAAGAAATGTTTTCGGTTATTGTTTAATTCTGGGCTGGGCCTAGATACACATTAAACTTTCAAGGGCTCTGATTTTCAGCCCCTGAGCCACAAGAAACTAACATGCTTGTCAATGTATGGTTTTTATTTTTCTGAGTGTTATTTTTTCCCCTCTGTTTCATTTTACCAGCAGCAGTGCCAAAAAAAATAAAAACTAAAAGCCAAAGCAAACGGCTGTGACTGGCTTCACAAGTGCAGCTTTATATGAGCAACTACAGATGTAGTTTTGATCTGTGAGTAATGTGTTTGTACCCCAAAAATAAATAAAAATACCAACCCAAACTCCGCAGCAATGATGAAATCCAGAATGTTTATCATCTCTGTTTTTAATATCCAAAAACTTCCCAGCGTAGGCGCCGACCCCATGGGTGCTCCGGGGCTGGAGCACCCATGGAAAAAAAATAGTGGGAGCTCAGTACCCACCGGCAGCCCCACAGATCAGCTCCCCCCCCCTCCCTCCCAGCACCTCCCACTCGCCACGGATCAGCTGTTTAGCAGCGTCCAGGAGGTGCTGGGGGAGGGGGAGGAGGAGGAGAAGCGAGGGTTGGGTGTACTTGGGGGAGGGGGCAGAACAGAGCAGAGCAGGGGCAGGGGCTTGGGGGAAGGGATGGAGTGGGGGCGGGGCCTGGGGTGGAGCAGGGGGTCGAGCATCCCTCAGCAACTCATAAAGATGGCACCTATGCATCCCAGTTGCAACTGTCATCCCTCCCCAGTTTAGGGCCTCATCCAAAGTCAACAGGAGACATTTCATTGATATCAATAGGCTTTGGATCAGGCCTTTAATAATTTTGCCAATCGTTGGCTATATAGAAATTCAGACTTCACTTTCTCAACCTACTTCCCTTTCTAAACAAGGTCATTTCTTCCAAGGAAAGGTTTTCCAAAATCTCTTGAGATTTACTGAGCTGCGCACAGTTTGATTTGGTGTGAACGGCTGGTGATCATAGTGTCATGGTTGCTATCTCGGCCAATAACACACTGGGGACTGAAGCAGGGACATCCAGACCTGAAACCTGAGCTGCTACAGTTGAGCTAAAGAGCCAGCCCCCTGGGGTGGAGGCTGTAACAGACTCCTATGCTCTGTGGTTTGGGTACAAGGAGGACAGGTAGTACAGGCTCAGCAGTCGGTTACACCGACACCAATATTCCGCACTGCTCCTAAAATGTCTGACCCCAACTGCTCTGTAATGATCAATTTCACCCGCACTGGGAAATGTCTAGGCTTGATTCACAAACACATGACAGTAACAATGAAAACTTGAGGCCAGATTCTGCTCCCATTAAAGCAAAAACACCCTGGACTTCAACAGACGCAGGCCCTGGATTCCAAGTCAGGGCCCATTCCACAGAACGTTATCATCTTTGGGTGAAATTCACGCCTGTGCTGATGGCCAGCACAAGTGCCATGCACTATTTAAGACTTGCTAGTTCACAAAATAAGGCTTCAGAGTTGCTGTTTATAAATGGAACCTTAATTAGTTGGGGCTGGCTCTATGCACATGGGCAAATTTCACCCAGAAAGTGAATTTTGACCCCGAAATCACAAGTATGCACTGTGCAAACCTGATTCCAAGATTCACCCTCATCCACTCAGGGAACAGAAACAATGCCAGCTGACCTCTGTGTCCAATCCAAAGGACACCAGTTTCAAATTTCAAATGCTTGCAATGAACGGCATGCAAATCATCTGCAGACCCGGCAATATTCGGAGAAATCAGTGGGCAAATAATTTCTAATGAGCTAGTCAAGTGGAGGAAATCGGGGTCTGTTCATGAACAGAAAAAGAGCTGACCCGGGCCAAATACACACACACACACACGCACCACAAATATCTTCCTTGGGCACTAAAATAAATTCTGCAAATTCCTGAGACATTCGGGGCATTTGTAAGAGAACGCTATGCCAAATGAAGAGGGGGTAAGAATATCTAAATACTGGCTTGTTTGGTTGCACCATGAAGTGAGCAATACTTGGGGCCCTGCCTAGGGGCAGTGCAGTGGGTATTACAGGCAAAGTGGCTTCACAGGAGCCCCTCTGCACCAAGGAAATGGTATCTGCATCAGCCCTGCTTAATGCAGAAGGCTATGAAGCAAGCCAGGGAAGGCTCCCCCCTCCTCCCCACACTGCCTCAGGGCTGCAGTCACAGCCTTGTAATGGCTTCACAATTCCCTGCCATGGAGAGTTTGGGGAAGATGAGCATTCCCAGCTCAACTCCTCCTAACTAAACACTACCACAAATAAAAATCGTGGAACTAACATAATGTTTCCCATCATCCCTCGGCTTGTTCTCTTTCCCCCTAGCCTGTGTCAGTGTGCCCCTTCAGGGCAGGAAGTGTCTAGTACTCTGTTTTTACAGCCCTACCACAATGGGGTCCCTATCTTGGTTGGTCGGTAGGCACTACTGTATTAAATGTCATTCATTCATTATTCCCCCTGATTCTGCTATCAAGATACCCAGGGCTTAGTGCTGTGTACTGAATGGCAGGATTAGTGCTTATGTGAGTATTTGGATTTAGGCAACTTCAGTATTTGCAATTGTTAATGGATTCCACTTCATGTTTTACGTTAAGGTGCCATTCATAAAAGCTTTATAAAGGGGTAATAAATGATTAATAGATGTTTTAAGAAATGGTTAATCAATTATTATAGAGCCAATAAATCAGTTGGTCATAACTCAGGCTGGGAAGAAAAGGTTTTCCTGCCCTGTGCCAATTTTGGACATTTTGAAAAATTTTCCCCATCTTCAATTGGGCCGAAAAGTCACAATCTGGAAAAGTCGCCTTGACTCAAAGCAACGGAAACTTTATTTTAAATCAAACATTTTTCAAGTCGGATGCTTCACTGAACCCGAGGCTGCTTCGCAAATTGGCGTTTTTCGGTGAAAAATATTGAGTTGAAAAATCCCCAACCTGCTCTTATTAGAACCATCTGTAATGCTTTCTACTGATGTGCTTATACCCGTCCATAAATACATACTAGAACATCTAATACTCATTTCTAAACTCTTTATGAATGAAATCTTAATCCCACTGCAAGCAGAAAGAAATGCTGCAGATACTGGGGAAATGTAACTATTTATCTTAGGTCAAATGTTTTTTAAAGCCACCATAAAGTTTGTCCAAATCCCTCATCTGGATAATTTTGTTTTAAATCAGCATCTAGACACATAGGTGAAATACTGGCCCCATTGAGTTAAATGGCAAACCTCCCATTGACTTCAACTGACCAAGATTTCACCATGGGATCCAATCCTGCTGGCACTGAAGTCAACGAGAGCTTTGCCATTGATTTGTATGGAAGAAGGTCTAGGCCAATAAACAACTATTTTACATTCATAAACTCTCATTTAAGTACCCCTGGATGAGATTTTGGACGTAATATTTAGGAGGTTACCTTTGGAAATTGAGCCAACAGAACTAACTTATAAATCACCTACAATAATAACTAACCATTACAGAATCATAGATTAGTTTAGAATAATTAGATGTTTCCAATATTAACTGCTCTCTCCACGTTAATTTCATGCTAATAATGCCAATACAATACATATCAAGGCTGTGGGCACTGTTTGTGTGCATCTCTATGTGGATCTCAGCCAGAATATATCTTCTAAGCAATTGTCACTAAATGTGGCACATGAAGAAACCAAACTATAAGCAGAATGAGAGGAAGATTAGTAGGTTTGGAAAATAGTTATTAAAAACATACAAGTGTGGGAAATCTCAATACAGCTAAAAGAAACTGAAAGAGTATAGAGATCTTTGGGTTTTTTCCCCCCTCTTCTCTATGCTGTCACACTAATTAACGTGATCTGGTTATCTTGTATGAAAACAATCTGCATACCCATTGTAACTCATACTGTCTCCATTCTGCTGTGTTCCCTTAACTTCTGTATTTTTCACCTCCTTAAAGGTCTGATCCTGTTCCCACAGAATTCAATGGCAAAACTCCCACTGACTTCAACGGTGTAGGACTGAGCCCTTAATACTTAGGTAACAACTAATTTAATTTATAATTATACTGTCAAAGAGTTGTTTTTTTTATTTCTAGTAAAAAGTTAGTAATAAAATGAAACCATCTAATAATTAGATCAAGTGGGTATATTCACAATAAATTGGCTTTTCATTTGTATATATTTCTGAGTATGTATCTCTCAATCTATCTCTGGGTTGGAACCATTTTCCCAAGTAGTTCTTACTCATGCAAAGAGTCCCAGTCAGCCAGATCCCCTCCTTTTGGTGGAAATCAGCATTGCTCGGTGCATTTCAACAGAGCTATTGCAATCTGTCCCAGTTGTAAATCTGGCTCAGTGACTACACTGTGACATCTTATTTCAATAAGAACAGGAGTACTTGTGGCACCTTAGAGACTAACAAATTTATTAGAGCATAAGCTTTCGTGGGCTACAACCCACTTAGTCTCTAAGGTGCCACAAGTACTCCTGTTCTTTTTGCGGATACAGACTAACACGGCTGCTACTCTGAAACCTATTTCAATAAGGTAGATCCATATGAGTAAAGGAAGCAGGACTGGGCCCCTTTTCTAGCTAAACGTTCAGAAGCCATGAAAACAGACATATATAAGGCACAACCTCAAAAGCCAAGCATACGGCAACTTAGGCAGGTGTTTATACTGTGACATTTCATCATATTTTCCCTTCACTACCATAACAGCAAGGAAGTATGTTCTGAAGACTCATTTTGTTTTTTTTTTAAAAGAGAACACGTTACATTGCTTTTAATCCCACAAAGTACTAAAACTTGCAGCTATATTTTTACCAATGGATTAACACGACACACACATATCAAGGCATGAGACCAAAAAAACCCCAACCGTTTTTAATTTTTTTAGCTGAACCTCTTCCTTTCATTTCAGCTTCAGAGAGTTCTTTCCTTGTTTCCTGAGCATTTGAAAACAACGCCAAGCTTCCACTCTCACAAATTCTGCTTCAAACTTTACTTGTAGCTGCAGTAATTAAACTCATGTCCTCTACACAGGCCTTAAAGGGAAGTTACAGAAGCCGCTTTAGCGAAATATAAGATTTGCCCTAGAATACACTCTCCTTATTAACATGGCGAGAGAAGAACTTTGCCAGTATACTCAGTTTTCTAATATATCAGATACATTTCCAGTGATTCTGAATGGATATCATGGGGCTTGTCAATATGTGTAGTATTCTCATGCATAAAAGTCTGAACATTTGACTCCTGGGAAGTGCCCTGTTAAACAAGCCCACTGGCCCACAAACTTGGGTGGCCACTGATGCATCTCCAGCATACTGGACATTATGGTACTTCCAGGAAGGGCATGAGCCCACTCTCACCTATGTGACCCCGCCCTGCGACCCAGAGGACGAGATTTTGAAGAGCCGCTGGTATGACCTCACATGCGTGGTCACACCTCCTGGGGCAGAGTGGTCCGCTCTTTGGTGTTGCCCATCCAGGATACGGCACAGGGGACAAAACCATAGGAAAAAAGAGGGCTGTCCGGCTTAATGTGGGACGAACGGCCGGCCTCCCACCAGCACACCCCTGCAAAGACACAAACTAAACAACTCGTAGAACCTGGGAAAATGAGCCCCAGCAGTAAACACTGAGAAACCTGCAAAACTGCTACTGACTTTAGTGGCAGCATTTTCCTGGTTTGCCAAGGGCCTGATCCAAAACCCCTTTAAAGCAGTAGGATTCTTTCCATTGGCTTTAAACGGGCTTTGAAGCAGGCCATCCTGGGGGTCCAGCTCTGCCATGTAGGTAGCACCCATAGTAAAAGGCAGCACGCAGGCCTGGAGGAGCTGGGCAGGGAATCACAAGCCCTCCTTAGCAGCCACAGGGAGCCCAACCCAGGGAATAAGAGAGAGAGGGAAATGTCACCTCTGTTGACCTGCTTTCAATGTCAATGCTTTTAAGAGAATAATTTCCAGAGTAGATACAAAACTTCTTAACTATTATCTGTAGATACATCACACAATGATTACGGTACCAGTGAGCTACTGGCTCTCAGCAGAGAACTTACTTGCCGCCCTTTGGTGAATTATTATGCATACACCTGATTCAGGGAATCCCTGTAAACCCCCATCTATCCCCTCTGCCCAATTGGCATCAAGAGGTCCCTGGGGCGATGCAGTCTGGAGGGGAGGGTGGGCCCATGGGGTGCTGTGTCTCTGGGAAAGTAGCAGTTCCAGGGCCACTCTTGCTTCCATCCCCTATGCTGGGGGAGAAAGCTCCTTGCTCTCCGAACATCCCCCCAGCCCTGCCTTTAGCACTGCAGAAGGATTTGAATGGGAAATAGAACAAGAGGGACTCCCATTCCACCCCAGTACCTACTAAAGGCCACATCCTGTGGTTCTCACCCAAGTCAAACTCCTGCTGAAGTCAAGAGAAGTCTTGCCTGGGTGAAGACATCAGGAGCAAGGCCCCACTCCCTGTCTTAACAAGAAGGTGCCCCCTCTCCCCACCTTTCCAGCCCCGCAGGGTTAGTCCCAAGACTGGGACTCTGCAGATACGGGTTCGATTCCCCGTGGGAGCTTGGCTAAGTCACCTAGAATGAAATCATGCCCTCACTGAAGTGAATGGGAGTTTTGCCATTGAGCCCAATGGGACCAGAATTTCGCCATTAATCTCTGGGTGCCTCAGTTCTCCCATCTGTGCAATGGGGTGTAAGGGCGAACACACGGAAGATTGGGAGGTGCTCAGACACTGCAGTGATGGAGGGCTGGTAAGCTCCTTAGATAAATACTTTGGGTGCATTTGAGATCATGTGAAAGAAACCAGGAATCCCCGTTTTTAAAGCTACATAGAGGGGCTTGGGGAAGTGGTGTGGAACAACCCAGCAGATATCCCGCTGGGATATAGTGTGTGTGCAGAGTTCTGTGTGGCAAATACAGCCTGTGTGCCCGTGAAGAATCCACCCGCTCCAGGGGCCACTTAAGGCCTTTCAGGAACCCGAATCCCGTTGGCTTTCCACGGGCTCCCGAGTGCACAGGGCCCTTCTGAAACTGCAGCCCTTGCAACACTTGTAGTTGTCCCCCCGGCCTCTAGCCTTAGCAAGGCGGTGGGCTCCACACAACAGGAAACAGACACAATCTCACCCGCTGGGGGTCCGGCTGCGCCCCCAGAGTGTCCCGAACACAGAGCCGCAGCCCAGACACTAGGGACGCGTCTGAGTGAGAAGCGACGGAGGGAAATAGTCCCGTGCAGCGAAGCCCGCCCCGGCCAGCTGCTGGGCATCGCCCTTAGCCCGTCGGTAGCCGCGTGCATGCGGGAGTGCGCGTTTGGCCGGGGGCTCGGGCACACTGTGGCTGCGCTCCAGCTGCGGGCATTGCAAAGCAAAGCGATGCACCTGATTGCCACGCACCGGCCCCGCAGCTCAGTTCTCAGATCGCTTCTCCCCGCTGATCAGACCCGGACCTGCGGCCTTCAGGACAGGCCTTTCTCCGGGCAGAGATCGCGCTCTGAAAGGACCGGGGTGGGGGCTGGCCGGCCGATCTGTCCGTCCGTCCTGCCGCCCGGGGCGGAGGCGATCGCGCTCAACTTACTTCTCATAGTCGAGCTTGCAGTAGAGCTTCTTGTCGCGGTAGAAGCAGGTGGTCTCCAGAGGCTCCTTGCAAGAGGCGCACTGCACGCACTGCTCGTGCCACAGGCTGTCATTGAGCCGCAGCAGAAACCGGTCCGAGATCACCCTCTGGCAGCCCTCGCACACCGACTTGGGGCTCACGGCTCTGCCTGCGACCAAAGACACACAGAGAGGGGTGGCACCATGGGCAGCAAAAAGGCCCCTTCCCCCGGCCTCCCTTCCCCAACGACCCCAGGCTGTGGGTCTCACATGAGTCACGAGCCACTTCCAGAGGCTCCTTGGGCTTGTGCCTCTTCTTGGAAGAGCGGGGGGCCTGAGCAAACCAAAACGGTCGTTCCAACGGCAGGGGATGTTTTCTGGGCAGAGAAATGATCCGGTGAACTTATTTCACCAGAGCAGGGATTCCCAGGCCGCCCTGACACAAACCCGTGGGATTTGCATACACGCGCCTTAGAAATATACACCCCGCATGGGGACACACAGGCGAGAAAATACACTGCCCGCTGTCTGGTGTGTCCCCTCCGCAACTGAGCGGGTGCGAGTCAGACTCGAGTCTCAAGAATATTTTGTCATTTTTTTCCCTAAACGAATTTGTAGGAAAATAACAAAAATATTTGACCTCCCAAAGATGGCAAAAGATGATCGGCAGGAAATCCACTATGGAGATAAACATCTCGATGGGAAGCGGTTAGTTTTTCAAAGAATTAACCTTCCTTATTTAAATTCGTGTTTATGCTCACGAAAGCGCCCCCCGCCCCCATGTTAGGAGCTATCCCCCGCCATGACACATTTTTTTTAAAAGTGGCATTAAAAGAATGAAATGTTTGGGGTCGAAATAATCCTAAAGGAACCCGTTTGACTCACGAGATAAGGAGAGAATTTATAAATCAACAAAAACTAGGAGCAGATATCATCAAAGGGGAAATGTTGTGCCTCGTGCTAATAGAGAAGTGAAATGAAGACGAAAAAGAAAACACTTCAGCTAATTAAAAGAAGAAATTTCACTCGTTTGAATTTTAAGATTTTTTATCAACAGTTGAACTGTGGTACTTGAACACGAATTTAGTTTTAAGTCATCTATTCTGGAATTAGGTATTTCTTACAAGGACTAAACATTCTTCAAAATATGGGTATTTTCCTCTTAAACTAATCTAGATAGATAGATAGATAGATTTAGATTCCACAAATATGTAGTGTATATATCTTATATGTGCACAGTATATATGTGAGTATATATGTATGTTTTGTATATATATACACATACTACATTTGTGTGTTATAGATCTATAGTTAGAAACAAAAAATAGTGTAACTAATATAGAGAAACGCGCTATAGAATAACAGGAATGGTATCTGAGATGGTAAATTTGTACACATTCCATCGGTATAAATTGCACAATGCTATCTGCACCAATCTGTGATTTCCAACACTGTAATTATTATGTTTATTATTATTACTAATCAAAGCAACAAAGAGAGAGATCTAAGCGGTTCATTCTTTTTTTTTAATCCATTAACATCGTAAATTAGGTGGAAATTTTTCATTTCTTTTACGAGTGGGGAAGACAATTAAAAAACAAACGATTCAATGAAAAATCGCCCTTTTTCCTGAATCCTAGCCTAATATTCTGGAAGGCAATTTTCAAATCGTTTTTATTTTGATTTTTCAAGGCCTGTTTAACAAAAACAAAAGACAATCCCGGGTGAAGAGAAAAGCAGAATCCCCCGCCTGCTCCATGCACAAAGGCTGCGGATTTCGATCCCTGGTTCTTCTACACTTGATTTTATTTGTAACTTTCTCACAGGTGGGAAATTAGTTCTAAACTGGGGGGAGGGGGGTAATGTATGCACCTAACCGGGCTATTTATTCTTGGTCACTGGAACCAGGGCGCGTGCCCACCAGAGTGAAATCGTGCAAACTTTTGCTGAGGCTCTGGCTAAATCCGATTTCTTGCCTCCTCGCTCTGAGAACGTGAGCGGCACATTCACACATGCATTCGGTAGCGGAGTGCGGGAAGGGCAGGGAAGAAAAGGCCCAATTTAACCGCAGCTTTAGGCTGGACCGAGATTTCAGGGAGAAGCTGGATCTGCGCGGCTGGAGGGGCGTCAGATTTCACCAGGGGCTTGAAATCAACCATTGCCCCAGAGAGCGCACGAAACCGAGCCGAACCCCTGGTCTCTTACAGGGTCAGCAAGGGGAGAGGAGCTGCGCAGCGCCTCACGCTCTCGTAAGACGCAGCAGCCTTTTCTTTTCCCTGTCCAACGGGTGGGATGCGGGGTCCCCCGCCCGGCCCCCTCAACCCTGGGGCGAGATCAGCACGGGAAGTTTCTTGCAACTTACCCAGCAAGGAGGAGAACGGGGCCGAGGTCTCCAGCGCGTTCTGCAAATTCTCTTCCATTTTCAACCCGTCTAACATGGTGAGGGACCGGGAGGGGAGTCAGCCCGGCTGCAAAACAGCAATGGACACGCGGCGCTTAGACGCACCCCAGAGCCGGACTGGGGCCGAAATGGACAAGGCGGGGGGGGAGAGGGAAAGGGGGGGGCTCGCTACTCGATCAGATTTTGTCCTGGGCCGGTTGGCTCGTTGCAAGAACTCCCTTGGCCCCCACCTCCGGGGATCCAGGGCTGCATCTTCCCAACTGGTCCCCTCCCAGCGGACCCCGCTTCAGCTCCATCCCCTCTTTGCAGGCGAGACGAGGATCCATCTCTACCACCGCTCCGAGAGGGACCCAGGGCAATCAGCCGCTGGGGAGCCCCCCAAAGTCCCCTCGCTTTGCGCCCAGCCCCATCCCAAGGCAGAGCTCGCTTACCTGGCCGGCGGAGGGACAGTTGCAAAGTAGCCGCAAAGGGGGAATCCCTGGTTCGTGCAGGCAGACGCGCCTGGGGGGCCTTGGAGGAAAGGTCGATTCCTCCCCTGGGCCGGCAGCCCCCGCTGCAGCCCCCCGGCTGCTCTTCGGCAGGGCTTTGCCCCCTCCTCGCTCCCAGGGGCCGGCAGAGCCTTCCTGCCCCGAGACCGACTCGGGCCGCTCTCCCGGTGGGTTGCGCTTTTGCAGAGCGAACCCGGCCGGGACAGCTGTGTTTGCTCCTCGGGGTGGGGAGCTGCAGGTGAGCGGGAGGCGGTTGCCCGGAGTTCCTGGCATATGTCTGCTTCTCTCTCGGGTAGGTGGCTTCCCCTAGCAGTTCTCCTCGGGCCCTACGCTGCGCTAACCTGGGGGAAAGCGAGCTCGGGGCTTAGCTCTCTCCCTGCTGCGGGAGCTGGTCTCATTTCCTGACTCTGGTACCTCCCAGTCTCATCTCTAAGTTTCCTCCCCATCTGCAACTCTCCTGCCTCACCGCACCCTCTCTCTCTCCATACTAGCCTGCTCCCTGTCTCTGCAAACACAGCTCCGAAATGAAGAGAGAGGACACAGGGTGCAGTAAAGACGTGTAAAGCACCCACGCCGCATGCATATTTAATAGTGGGGGGGGGAACCCTACACCCATGCAATATTAGGGTGGTACATCTAACCACTCACAGCCGGGAAATGCTCAAGTTAAGGTCGAATGTGCAATTTTAGCATCCCAGTGTATGCACTAGGATACAATCTTTGGGGGAAACCCGAGCTCCCTTGAAATCAATGGCAAACTCCCATTAACTTCAGTGGGGCGGGAATTTCACCCTTTAATTTGAGGGTCGCGCTATTCTTCAACTAATACTGTATATCTTACATTCTAAAAAAAAACCCTTTAACTAGACGTGTGTAGCATTTTGTATTCCTACTTCAGCTGTACAAACAGTGCCTGATAATCATCGATAGGGAAAGCACCCAGGAAAAAGTAGTTAGGCAACATATTTCAGACGCAGGACAGCAAAGCGGAGCCAGATTTTAACGTCTGAATTCAGTTTTTGCCTGATCTGGAGCTAAGTAAATCTCCCATTCATTTTAAGGGCAGCTGTATCCAAAACATGCAAGGTTTAATATCTTGAAAATATACTGTAATTATTTAATACAAGGAAATAATTCGTTCTTGGGAAAACACATATGTCAGACAATGAAACAATAAAATCAGTTTGCACCTTGACAGGTTAGAAATACCGTCTTAATGGGAAATACACCCTGCCTCGAAAGTTATCAGTATAAATATTTTCATCTGCTATAGGAAATTAAAGAAACCGTTTTGCAATATTATCATCATTTCATTTTGTATTGCAAAGTACTCAAAACATTTTGGATTTCGCTAAAGAACTTGGGGCTAGGCTGCTCGGAAAGAAATATTGGATCAACTCTTCATATTAAAGATACACTTTAATAAATTATAATATATACTGCTATTATATGGACTGATAAGGTTATTATTTGATCATGCATAAATGTATCTTCATCCAAAGAGGGAAATCACTGGATTTTGGATGCACAGTGTTCACACCATTATTTAATGTCATGCTTTGGGGGGGAAAAAACCCTTTTTAAAAAACCCAAGTCAGTCCAGATATCCTGTAACATTAAGATAATGAACTCAGAAAAAATTAAGATACTAATATATTACAAGATATTAAACATGTTTATCCATGGCATCTACATTACATTCCTTAAGAATATGTTACATTATATATTATTTGAGAAGTCATCTGTGATCACTTAATTAAAGACTATTGTTTACATACACTTAAGATGGCATTTAAATTTGTACAGGCAACTTTAACCCCAGCATTTCCTGGCTTTTAAGTACTTCTCAGAGCCATTTTAAATGTGCATTATTTGCATTTAATTATATCACATTTTGATTATCAACCACTTATAATAGTACAAAGACAAGGCATATTTCCACTAGTTGTGTTTCAGTAGTGCCTAGACGTTCCAACAGATGTCAGGTTCCCATTGTCTGAGACCCTGTGGAGAGTAGAATGGATTAGCAAATGTTCCTTGAAACAGTTTTCCTCTGGAAAATGAAATTTTAACTTAGTTGGGATTTTTCATGACAATGTATCAATTTGGGTGAGAATTGTGTTTTTAAAAATGGAAAAACAATTTTCAAAATGTTGAACATCCCATTTTGACATTTTTGAACTGAAAAGTGTTGATGGTTCATTGCAAAGTGCCTTTTCATCTTGCATTGTATTTTAGAAATATATCTATATAATAAAAATAAAAACAAATCCCCCTAGCAATGAAATGTTTCACATTTCTAGAACCAACATATTTTGATTGGCCCCAAACAATTTTTTTATTTGTTTTTTCCGTGCTTTTTGAATGTTTGGCTTTTTACTTCAATTTGGGACAACTTTTTCTTTCAAAATCTCCACATTTGTCATAGGAGAGAAAATCCATTTTCTGACCAGCTGTACCAGTAACAGACAGATTACCCTAACCCTGAAGATCTTAAAAGCTAAACAAACAAGACTGAGGATGGGTTTGAGGAGAATCTAAGGCACCTCGAGGTGAAATGACTTGCCCAAGTTCACACGGCAGTCCAGTGGCAGAGCTGAGATGAGAACCTAGGTAACCAGAGTCCCAGGTTATTCCCCCAGCCCTGCTACCTCTCAAAATAATTTAACACATAATAACAAGAGGTGGTACAAAGAATTCTTTTTATTCGCCTGGCAGGTGTGCCTTGTTCATACGTCCAGAGTCTCTAGATTTGGGGTGAGGAACAGGGATGGTGGAACTAGAGATGCTGCCACCCCCCTGGTTTAAAGTAATTTCCATCACATACAGGGTTTACAGTTTGCTTCAATGGCTTTCAGCACCCCCACTACACACATTGTTCCAACTCCTCTGGCGGGGAAAGAATGTTTCCGCCAGATCAGATAGGCAGAGATCTTGGGGGGGGGGGTTCACCTTCCTCTGCAGAATGCGGGATGGTTCACCAATTTGTATCATCTGGGCATCTCTCACCTAGCTAATTACTGGCCATTGCAAGTGGCACCTGGGTCTCTCCTATTCTCTGCCTATGGCACATAGTTTAGTTTCCTAAGGACTGAAATGCTTTGGTCTAACTAAAATTGTTCAGCTTAACATAGGGGTGCAGTTTAATAGCCTGTGTTATGCAGAAGGTCAGACTAGATGAGCTAATGATCCCATCTGCCCTAAAAAAATCTATGAAACTATGAAATGAAAGAGCAGAATTCATTTTAAACTTGCAACCTCAACACTGTATTTTCAGACTTTTTAATGGTAGGTTTCAGAGTAGCAGCCGTGTTAGTCTGTATCCGCAAAAAGAACAGGAGACTTTTTAATGGTGGGTTTCTCCATTTTCCTTAACATTGCATTAATGCTTGGTCTTTCTTGGACACAAAGTTGTAGCCAAGGCCCTAGATATCCTGTGGCAAGCTGGAGCTAAACTCCATGGCAAAATCCCTGGATTCTGCAGCGCTCTTGTTCAGCAGACTGGCAATTTGGTGGCAGGGTCAGATAAAGTAAGAAATAGAGGTTGATGTTGATTGAGATATGAAAATAAATAATACACTCAGTGCAATACTCCTTGGGATATCTAGTTTGATATTAAATTTAATTAATTAGATTCTGCCCCCAAATGTGTAATTTTTAGCGTGCTGCAGAGTATTGTGTTGAAAATACATAAGTGTAGATGCTATCAGGGGGAAGCTGAAGGGAGTGGCAGCTGGTTAAGGGGCAAGCTGAGGTTTTGGCATTTGACATGGGGAAGTGTGGCAGGCAGTTTGGGGTTAGCACATTAGCTAGATATGCCTGCTAAAATAACCAGCAGTTAAATAGTTAACAGTATTCACACTGAAATTGCCATCATTGAGTTTCAAACCTCTCACCCCTTTGAGATGAATGGGTTGTTCACCCCTCTCAGAGCCAGCCTTTCGGGCTGACTGCAGACTCAGGCAGACAGGACTGCATTAGTTACATAGTGGGTGATTGGAAGGTTATCTTAACACAACCATAAGGGCTAGACTCCCAACCCCCACCCCAAAAACTATGATTCTGGAGCTGAATTTGCATGGCAAGGTGTGGAGTCTTCGGCCAGTTCTGTGACTCTCAGATCTGAATACCTGACTATAGTTCTTGAGAAATGTGGCACTTTCTGGTGCTGTCTAAAAAATTGGTCCTTTCAGGAGTATTTGGAAGCATCTTCTTGTTCTCAGAAAGGAACCTGCAAAGGAACTCTGTTCTCCAGTTACACTGACCTCATCTGCCTCATCCGGTGACTGGACAACAGTGCATCTCTCTCTGACCTCAGCCAGGATACAAGCTCCAAACAATATTTTGCTGGGCCCAGAGCAAATTCATAATCTGGGCCCCCAGCCCGTCCCACACAGACAAACTAATTAATGAAAGAAAATACTGTCTTAGTTCTGGAATGGCATAGATCGGTCTTATCACTTTACAACTTTACCTTTCTGCCCTTTTTCATTGCACTATTAAAAACGACCTCACTAAAGTGAATTTCTCTTGCGAGTTCACATTCAATAGACAAGACAGCATGGTGACTGGCACAGACTAGATGGTCTGCAGTTTCTGATGAATGCCGGCTTGCTGGAACTTCTTTCGGCTTCTGCCGCAGTCATTGTCAATGTGCAAAAAATGTGTAAGGCTATGCACGGCTTCAGGGAAAATTAGTTGTAGTTTTTTGTTGTAAATCTCATTAAGTGGGGGCGGTTCAAGGTCTTCTCCAAAAGTAGACTTGAATATTTGTTTTCAGTCGCAACATTTTAAATGAAAAGTTCTCCAAAAGATCCATCGGATACTTAAGAACTAGACATTAGGATGCGTCTTCCGGTCAGGGCCGGCTTTAGGGGTGGGCCACGCGGGCGACTGCCTGGGGACACCATGGTCAAGGGGGCACCGTGCAGCAGTGCAGAGGTGTGCAGTGCCGGTGTAGTGTCAGAAACTGCTCCCAGCTGGCAGGGGAGCGCTGCCGGGGGGGGGGAGGGAGGGGGGAGGTGCTCAGATTTTCCCCTGCTTCCTCCAGGTGAAGAAACGTGTGTGAGGGGAAAGTAGCGATGCACAGATACTTCTCCCCCCACATTCCTCTGTACCCCCCTAGGGGACTGTGAGGAGGGGAGCTCTAGCAGCGATGGCCCAGGCACGGCTTGGCTCAAGGCACCTGGAAAGGAAAAAGCTTTAAATGTTCTAAAGATTCCCCATTCTTGCATCTCCTCCCTCCCACCTTTCCCCTGAGAGATCAGTGACCTGGTCACAGCCTTTCCCACTTTATTAGTTACACTCCCAAGTCATTAGCAATGGGACCAAAGCCTGCTCTCTGCTAGCGTTTCCCAGGAACTCTCCCCCACTGGAGTCCCACCATTGTAGTGCTGCTGGTGAGAGCCCTAGTTTAGACAAGACACCTGTGTTTGCTTACCCCGTCTCAGCTAGACTGGCACTGATTAAGTCTACTGTAGTGCTCCCCCAGTGATGCTGTGCAGTGAAGCCCTCCAATGAAGGATTGACGCTAACGGCTCACTCTCTGCGCTGTTCCTTTGCATGTATGAATCGTGCCAGCGCTTTCGTAATCCCATTGATCTTGGATATTGCACCCCAACGGGATGGATCAGGGTGTTGGGTACAGCGTCCGTGGCACGTCATAGCAATGGGTCCCTTGGATCATCCATGGATCTCAAAGCACTTTACAAAGGGTGCTTACTGCATGTGCTTTGCAGGTTGAAAGAGAAATTGGGCCAACATTTCACTCCCCTGGCCGGTGCATTGGTAAGAGGCTATCCCGGGCCCCAGAGGTGGCTGCAATTCAGAACTACTCTGGATGTAAGACCAAATCCTGACTCCTCCCCAGGGCCCCATTCTCCTCCATGTAAGAGATTCCTAGGCAGGGAAATTGAAGCCAGCTGAGTTTCACTCTGCAGAGTTTGCTTGAAGTTTCTCTCATTGTGGGGCAGAGTTTGCTTCGCACCTGCTAGGAGAGAGGCCCAGATGCATCCATCTGAAACCCACAGATCTTAGGGGAGCTGCTAGAATCCAGGGGCATTGGTGCAGTCCCCTTGCTTCTAGCCAGCTGGCTTCCTGCTCCCTGTTTGAGAAAGTAGCTCTCACAGAGATCTGAGTGCCAGCTGCCCCCGGGCCCTCACGGAGGGAGGGGCGGCACTGGAAAGGGGTGCTACACAAAGGGGAGAGAATCTGCTAGTGCTTGGCGCTCCCCGCCCTGCCCTCTCCCAACCCAGCAATCTTGAACTCCATGTGGGGGCACCCACCATGTCATGCCCCTTTATGCACTGTGGGCACAGGCTACCACCACACGCAGGGACAAGGGGAGCACAAGGCTAGCTGTTTCTAACTATCCTTACTTGTGCAGCGCTCTCATTGGCATCAGTGGGAATTTGGCTCAGAGACTGGATCCAATGTAAAATAAGGAGAAAACTGCAGCGGGAGACGGCTGCATACGTACTGTTAATTGGGTTACAGTCGCCTTGCAAGACCCTGGGCTGCAATCAGAGCTCCACTGTGCTAGGTGCTGTACAAACACATAGTAAGAGGCAGTCTCTGCCCTGGGAGTTTATACTCTAAATAGGAAGGACAAAGAAAGGGTGGGGAGGGGAAACTAAGGCAGAGAGGAGCAGTGACTTGCCCAGGTCACACAGCTAAATGAGGTATAGGTGTATCTCCCTACACACAAATTACAGGGATCCATCCACTATACTTCTTCTCAAGATAACAACTTGACAGGGTGCTGCATACACAGCACACTGCAGGATCTAGAAGCCGTGGTCAGGTGCATGGCACTGATTCAGCAGAGCCCTTATGGGTGCCTTATGCCCTTTCACAGAAGCCAGGAAATGAAGAATTAAGATGGCATTAACCCCGTATGGGGAGAAAATCGTATAACACCACAATACTGGAGAAAAAAGGACATTCTTAAAGACTGCATTGTAATGCATACCCACATGTGTAATACCAAATCAATTGTACCTCTATGTTTCTTCACAGCTGTGGCCCTCACAGCAGACACATAACATTACATTAGGCAGTGTTGCCTTATAGTAGAGCACTGGCCAGGGGCAAGAGACCTGGGTGCTACTCCTGACTCTGCCATTGGCCTCCTGGGGGACCTTGGGCAAGTCACGTCATCACTCAGTGCCTCAGTTTCCCCATCTGTAAAGTGGGAATGAGGATACCAACGCCATTTGTAAAGTGCTTTGAGATCCATGGATGAAAAGTGCTGTATTAGACCTAGGTGTTGTTACAATTAACATATCATTTTGCATGGAATTTCCCTGGTTTTATTTTTTAAAAAGGAAAATTGTAATATTTATCTTTAAAAAGATGTCTACAGCACCATCAAAACATTGCAAAATAAAAAGACAATCATAAACACACCCTATTAAAATTCATATACATCCAACCAATCCAGAGGTGGGAGTACAAATGGGAAGGGAAGGTAATAGAAATAGCAACAACATGCTCTCCTTCGGCCAGAGTTTCAGCTGGTGTAAATCAGCACCCCTCCATTGGTATGGTAATTTACAAGCTGCTGAGGAACCAGCCCAAGGTGGGTTGTTTTTTTTTGAAAGTGAGGAGCATTGAACTAGATAGATTTTAGAGGCTAATAGTTTAATCTCTTAAGGACCAGCTACAAACTCAGTCAGTTGCTAAACTACTATGTGACTGTGAGATCAATAAACAAAGGCAATGCGCCCTGAGCACAGAAACTTGTGCACAGGCTATGCTGTGGTATCCCACCATTGAGAAAAAACACCCCTGCCTCACTCTGGACAGACACACTTGGGAGCTATGCCAAGGTCTGTAGTCTGCCTCACGCAACCTCCCAGCAACTTCCCTCTGCCAGGCCTGATGTAGCAAGGTACTTGAGCATTTGTGAC
The DNA here is from genome assembly GCF_002925995.2 of Terrapene triunguis. Taxonomy (NCBI): domain Eukaryota; kingdom Metazoa; phylum Chordata; order Testudines; family Emydidae; genus Terrapene; species Terrapene triunguis. The sequence goes on along the minus strand of NW_020664563.1, from coordinate 6,847,638 downwards.
ATGTTCACTGCATGAGTTCTTCTGTTGACGTCCGTGCTTGATCTTCAGCACGACTCGGGGCCTAAGTATGAAGAGGAAGGGAGAAAGCGCCATCCGGCAGAGATAGGACAACAGAGCCTGGAAGGTAGAAGTCATGATTTATGAACTCTGCTGAGTTCTGACACTGCGGCTGGGTCACAAACTTTCTGCAACACGTTTTCCCCATCTGCAAATGTGGAGGTGTTTTTCCCTTCCTCAAAGGGGGCTGTGAGGCATAGTTCAGATGTTTGGCAGCTGCTGAGAGACTCCTGAATGAAAAGGGATAGAGAAGGGCATATTATAATACAGGGTGCTGGTAGCAACTTCTACGGATAAAGGCACAAAGCATTTTCCATCCCAGAGTTACACTGTCAGATCTTTGGGGCAGGGACTGGCTATGTGTTTGTACAGCACCTAGCACAGTGGGATCCTCTTGCTGCTGCATCAGTATAAGTATCATCAAGACCATCCCATTATCCTGCTGGGGGCACCTAAATGCCTTCGCAGACCCCCCACCCGCTCCCGGATCTCTCATCACCCAGGCACAGGTGTGTCCTAAAGGGAGGCAGCTGTGTCCTTAGACCTCTTGAATCTTTCTTCTTACTCCGAGGGAAGGCCTTCCCTTTCCGCCTCCCCTGCCCTGGGTTGCTATGGATTCTGCAGGGAAGAGACAGCTGCCTTTCCTCACTGCTATTTTAGAACTACAGCTCTGATTCAGGAAGGGCCACTGACTTCTTTCCAGGAGCTGACCCCTCCCCTTTTAAGTTGTGGCTAGAAGCCCCACCCCTTTCAAGGCTATCGGGGGTGGGGAGCTTCTAACTGCAACCAGGAAGAAACAAGTGAAGAGCCCCAAAGTTAAGAATTCACAAAGAAGCATAATAGATACATATGGTGAACAGACAGCGGGCCAGTAGAAATAGGAGCACACTGATGCTTTAGTAATATTTTAAAGAAAGTGTATTGAATAGTCAGAGAAAGTCACACCTGAATTTTAATAAGACTGGCCATGAGCACCCTCATTCAAGAAGGGCACTTAAGCATTGTTCCTGCGTTCCTGAATAGGGATGGATTTAAGGATGGTCATAAGTGCTTTCCTGAATTAGAGCTACAGTTTGAGGATGTCACCTGAACAATGCACTTTAGCTCAACTTCTACCATAAAAGAGACAGACAAGATCACCTCAAATATGCACTATGAATACAGGGTACAGTTACAACTCTACAGGTGTGTTTTGCTGAGACGCAGCTTAGGACATACTTATTATTAAAATAACAGTTGAGATGTAGCTGTCAGCACAGGAAAATGAGTTTACCCTGTTAAATAAAGATGCAAATAGTACGTGGGTTTTAACAGAGAGGGTAGTTAACCACTGGAACAACTTGCTAAGGGATGTGGTAAATTTTCCTTCACATGCGGTCATTAAATCAAGATTAGATGCCTTTCAGAAAGAGATGCTCTTGTTCAAGCACAAGTTGCTGGTCTCTCGTCAGAAGTCACTGGGTGAAATGCACTAGTCTGTGTTACACAGGAGGTCAGACTAGGGTCAGAATGGCTCCTTCTGGCCTTTCAAATCTATAAGTATATGGGCATTGACAAAGTTATTAAGATACTAAACTTCCTGAGAAGTGAGTTAGCTATATAGGAAATCTGAGGTCCACATTTTCAAGTTGCCGATATGTACAGCATTCCAGTTAAGGGGGCCCCTACTTGAGTCGCTGAACACCTAATTTCCAGAGGTACCTCAAGTTGAATCCCCATCACACAGATGTCTCAAGTGGTGTGGTGGTGTAACCCATACCTGCTTGACATAGTACTGTCCTCCTCTAGTGGCAGCTGCAGATTGATGAGTCTGCCACAGTCTTAGCTAAGAGACATGTCTTTTAGCTCATGCAGTAGAGGCTCAGACACTAAACTTCAGAGGTCCCAGGTTTGATCCTGGCTGCTGCCAACTGGCCTGGCGTTACAGTGAATTTCATCCAACATAAGTCATAAGGGCTTTGTCTCACTCTCTCAAGGGCAATACAAGTTTTCTTTGTCCTTTCCCAGCTCAGACATGCACCAAAACATTCAAAACACAAGAGCCCCAAAGTCAAAATTCAGTTTTCCCGCAGGGTTGTTTCTCCAGCCTGCAGTTCTCCAAGGTTTAACCCCAACATTCAGATTCAGTAGGTCAGTAACCTCCCATGAAGGAATTGCACCATCCTGAGGAGAGCTGCATTTATCTGATCCTAATTGACCCCAATCTCGTCTTTCCTCAACAAGCCTCACCTGGCCTCTGAGGATGAAAAACAGGGCAGTCATCCTCTGTCTTTTCTGGCTAATGTGTTGGTAAGGTAACCCAACTGATTCCCAGGTGTCATGACTCTGGTACTCATTTGAGTCCCAAAAGACAGTGAGAACAGAAAAGTGTTATAGCATAGATAGACATAAAAGGAGGGGGGAGGGGACGAGATGATGACATGGTGATCTTTCATACTCCATTTGTATCCCATTTACACAGTTAGATCACATGCAACATTATGAGCTCTGTAGACTACAGAAACCTCCCTAAGCACTAAACCACTCAGAAACAGGCCCCAAAAGTGAAGCCCCACAATTATTGAACACTTGAATATTTCGATCAGTGTCAATAAGGACATTTGAACCATAATGTCATTGTAATGCATGTACATATAGAAGGATTGAAAAAAAAAGAATCACAAGTTTCTGCAAGTTATACATAGCCAAGATTGTGAGGAAAAATCCTATGGTATGTCTTACCTGAAAAGTGGAATATAATCAGAGATTTTTGAGACAGCATCAAAGCACACACATTTAAGTTAAGATTTTGTGTCGAACATTATTATTGGCATTTTTTTGACTTCTGAATGCTTTAAATTGGAAAGTTTGATTCTTGCACTGACAGGTGTTTTTTTTTTAATTAAAGTATTTTTAATGGTGTCCTTTGCCCTTCTGCAAGAATTCTATTTTCCCGGGGTTGAGGATCGGCGCGCTCCAGCAATAGCATCCAAACATTCTTCTAGCCCAAATATTCAGGATCCCAAGAGCAAGAGCTGTACAGTTGTATTATTGCTAAATATTGCACATTTAGCGCTCAGGTATTTCTAAGGTGCTTAATCATCTTGGTTTATAATCACTGTACAGAATTAAGAAGTCTGTAACAATAACAATAATCCCTAGCTCTTTTTTAGCCCTTCTCACCAGTAGATCTCAGAGTGCTTTGCAAAAGAAGTCAGTAGCATTATCCCCATTATACAGATGAGAAAACGGGGGCATAGAAAGGTGAAATGCCTTGCCCCAGGTCATCCAGCAGCTGAGCCTGGAATAGAATCAAGGTCTCAAGTTCCAGTCTAGTGCTGTATCCAGTGCCTCTCCTACTGAAGTGTCTGTGTTCTCCTGTGACCAGAGATGTGTGACTTTAGTGCTCAGGTTACTGCTGTTGGGTTTTTTTCTGGTGGTGATGATAGCAGCATAATTTACAGATACTGTTCCTGCAGGAGAGAATTCCCCTAAGGGATGTGTCCCTACTCAGTGTTTAGAAATGGCCTTACTAAGAATCATGTGAAGAACATGAGAGTTAGGGCCAAACCCAGAGGGATGCAACACACCAAATCCTAGGTGATGGCAACTAGTTAGTAGTTCATTACCACCGTCAGACTCCAGTTTGCTAGGTAGGGCAGAATCCCCTGGGGGCAGTTCCAGGCAAACCAGCAATGCCCCTTTGGAATCAAAGCAATAATCCATGTTCAGTGGGATCAGTATTTGGGAAATCTAGCATATGACCAAAACACAAGAAAGCCTCTTCCATCAGGAACTTTTTCAGACGGAGTTCATGGGTCTCTCTAGTTCTCGGTGAGAAGGATTTATAGATACTGCACTTAGCAGAGATACATGCCTAACCCAGACAGTACAGGCACCAGTGATGCTTGTTGCTGATGGAGAAGGAGCAAGGCAGGAGGTCTCAGTTCTTGAAGACCAGGACCCTAGGCATAGTCCTGGGACCAGAAGGGTTTCCCCCCAGCTGGGGGTGGTATTTTACTCTACTTCTAAACTATACACTAACTAGAATTCCTGTGCTAAGATATAAACTAGCTACAATTACATTTTTACAGGTTCCGCAATAGTGAAGGAGGACACGATGCCAACTCACGCCATGTGTGGTAAGAAGAAACTGGAGACGTCTCAGATGGGAGAACAAGGAGAACAACTGAGCATGTGCGAGTCAATGGACACTGCTTTGAAGGAATTCCAGATTCCGGCGCACGGTGCCCATGCACGTGTGGAATACACATAGGGACCATCACTTGAAGAACCAAAGATTTTCAGAAGTGACTGGTCATTTTGGGTGTCTGACTTGAAACCCACCCAAGGGTCTTGATTTCCAGGAAATGCAGAGCACCCACCTCTGAGATTCAGACCCCTTTAAAGTGACTCAGGTTGGACACCCGAACATGGAGTACCCAACATCACAAGGGCCCAGATCCTTAAAGGTATTTAGCCACCTAGCTCCCATTGAAATACATGGGAGTTAGGCAACAAAATGTCTTTGAGAACCTAGGCCAAAGTGCTTTTGAAAATCTTGGCCATATGAATCCATTGACCCCAATTTAACACCAGCAAGAGATCCTTTATGACCAACACAGCAATGATCATAATCCTTAAGGGAGGCCTACACCCTGACTAAAATGTAGGATGTAATTGGCATCCAAGTACATTATCTTCTCAAGCATCTTCTGCAGATGTGTTTGTGTATGAGAGAGACCGGGCAGTAAACAGCAAGCATTGCATCATCCACAGATAGCTTAAGGAAGGGGCAGACTTCCACATGTCTGAGAAGTGGCCACGTCCTCTTGCTAAGTCAGATATAGATAATGCCTCCAAAACATCAATGCTACTTGCTTTAAGCAAACAAGCTGGAGAAAGATCTGAACCACTATTGGTGGGTTTTAGGAAATCCAGAAGACATGGACTTCATAATCAAAAACCAGCTCAACGGTTGGGAGACAGTCCATTGGAAGCCAACGGTTCTTGAAGTGAAAAGGCCAGAAAAGATGAGCCTGGAGCTGGAGGTTTTTAAGAACTGATTTGACAAACACCTGACAGGGATAGTCTAGATAATATTGTCCTGCCTTGATACAAGGGAGTGAACTAAATGACCTATCTATGATTGTCTCATCCCTGTTTAACAAACCAGTCACAGTGAGCAACAGAAGAGAGAGCTGGTTGAGCACAGCAGTCTTGATCAATAATGCTGAATGGCCAACCCTCTAGGATTGTCCTGGAGTCTCCAGGAATTAAAGATTAGGTCATGTGATGACACGTCTAGGGATGCGTCCAACCAAAACTGGCAACTCAGAAAGAGTTCAGCTGGCTGGTTCTTTGTGTTGTCTACAGGTGAGGATAAGTAACATCACAGAGTCTCAGTCATAGCTCTTATGTAGAGCTGGTTGAAGTTTGTGCTAAACTTTTATTTTTAATTTTAAAAAGGTCTTTTTTAAAACTGAAAACTTTGGTGAAAAGTTCTTGGTTATTTTGAATTTTTTTGGGGGGGAGGGGTTCCATCAAAACGGAAATATTTCAATTTTTGAAATGTCACATTTTCTGCTTGTTGGGTTTTCCCTCCCTTTCTCCCCCTCATCCTGTTTTTGCCACTGAATGCAGTAGACTGATTGGTGTCTAATTCCCCCCTCCCCCTTTTTCTTTTACCCTTTTGCAACTGTAACTTTTCAAAACTTCCACAACTTTTGACAAGTTTGAGTTGCAGATTTACAGTTCCATTTACTGTCATCTAGGTCCCTGCTCTAATCTCTAGACCCCCAATGCCTCTCAATGATGTCTGGGCAGGGCAGGATACAAAGGGGGAATTGATTAACCATACATATATTTATTATTATTTAAGCTGTATATGAATTTATAGGTTTACTATATTATTCTGCAAGGATAAACTCCACTTGGAGAATGAATTCATTTCTTTAACTCATTTATGCTAATTAACTCATTTAGAAAGAAACCCCCAGTGCTACCCCTTTTGGGGGGGTAGTGCAGTTTTTAAGTGGCATTTGTTAGCTTTTCTTAGACTCTTTCCCAGTGCAAGTTTCACAATATTCAGTCTTTTTTTTATTTCTTAAATCCCCAGCTCCTGGAGGCATGGGATTATGAGAATCTTTTTTAAAGGTCAATTTCTAGGCCTCCTGGTTGCAAAGAAGAGCTTGAAAATGTGACCCCTAATGGGTCAGGAACCAGAAGGCAAAGGATAAGAATCCCAAATGTAAGCCAATCTCATGATATTTTAGGGCTGACTAGATTAGATGATTAACTCTTTGGGGCAGAAACTGTCTTTGTTCCGTGTTTGTACAGCACCTAGTACAATGGGGTCATGGTCCATGACTGGGGTTCCCAGGCATTATTGCAATGATATAATAACAATGATGAGGATGGTTTTTGATTGGTTGGCCCTGGCAATACTGTGTACTAGAATCACTGATGCTTGACTTACAGCTAGGGTAACATTGTCAAAACTAAGGTCAAGAAGCGTCTATAAGCCATGGCCCACACCAAGTAAGGAGGGGCTCTCCATTAGGGGGTATTACCTTGCCAGCTGACTGGGGGTGGGGTAACAACTCCATCTCTCTTGTTCACTAGGGGATGCTGTTCCCGAACCAGTCACAATGCTCCAGGGAATGCTGGGGGAGTGGGTGCCAGCGCAGGCCTTGCTCCCGCCTTTCCCATAACACTGTACCAGTGCCCCCCGCCCCATACCAGCCGAGCGCTGCTGGTCAGTGCAGTGGGGCAGGGCCAGGTGCCTTCCCACTTCTGGGGTGTAGTCTGTGCACATGAGACTCCCCCCACCCTTGTAGGTGGGGAGCCCAAGAATCAGGTTGTGCTGGGTTCTAGTGCACAAGGGAAGGGAGAAAGTTTCCTTGTGCTTTTATCTCCCTCCTCTCTTGTGCCCCCCACCCCATACAGGGCCAGACCATGAGCAGGTGTAAACAGACTTCATCAGCACTACGCCGATCTACACCAGCCGAGGATCTGACCCAACACCTCAGCAAGCTTTTCTCTTCACCCTCAGCTCTCCTCCTCCTCAAGCGTTGTTCACGATGGCAATTAGAAAGGGCTCAGCAGCCATTCCATTGCCGTGTAATGCTTCTAAAGACCAGAAATCGGATTAGGGGACCCAGCTGCAGCAGGAGTGAAGGCTGACCCCTGCCTCTGTTAAAGGTAGCCAGCTTAGTGAGGACTGCCTGCTAGTACATGCTGATGTCAGTGCCTGAAAAATCAAACCGGGAAAGATGTGTCCTAGGGAGCCCCCTAGTGGAAAACAACTGAAAGTATTTAAAACTAAACGTATTTGATGCCAGGAGAGATCAGCATTGAAGGCTGATATTAAATAATTAACAGACAGTTAATAACGTTCCCCTACTATACTAGCCACTTTCCAGTCACCCAGGAAGACACAGTCCCTGCCCTAAAGAGCTAGCAATTAGTATTTGTCTCTCAGCTCCCTTGTTGAGTATGTCTACACTGCACACACTTAAACCCATGCTTGTGGACTCTGTGTTTCCAAGCCCAGGTTTACACTGCTGGGCCTGGCTCTCACAGCTGTGCCAATGCATCCAGATGGCACTACACAGACCTTCTGATTTGGGCCTGTGGCTTCACCTGCGTCCACACTGCAAAAATGACAGGGCTTGGAGTGAGTCATTGCTGAACTTGGGGTCTGACCCACCCCTGTAGCAGGGTCCTAGGATCTGGGTCCTGAGTGCTTGCTGACCAGAGTCAGACTGATCTGTGTGTGGCCAGAAGGGAAGTTTGGGCTCATACCTGAATCAGAGCCAAGGTTTAGTGTGCAGTGTAGACATGACCTCAGGGCGGTTCTTTGTAAGCCTGTCTATCATGGAGCACAGTGACCATGGTGGAAGCTCAGGGGAAAGTCTCACATTCTTGTCTTCCTTTGGCAGCGTTTACTTGATGGGTAAGAAGTTCTCCCAGGAGCAGATCACTCCAAAGTACAATAGACTGGGGAGGACGTACTGTGTGTCTGGAGGAAGCAAAAGGAGCCAAGGGGCTGTGTAGAGTTTTTGTTCTGTGTTTGTGCTGGTCCTCTGCCTAGGGCTCCTCAGAGCCACAGTCATAAAACTAATAGATTAGTCACTGAAGCTTCCCAGATCAGGCTTGGAGTCTTTAATAGCACAGCGATCTCCCTGGGGATAATCGTTACTAGACTAGGAGGAGCACATCAGAACAGATCAGTCCTCAGCTGTCCCAGAGCTCATGGTTCAGGCTGGTTGCAGACAGGCAGATGTCACTGCCCCCACTTTATTTGTGGAAGGTTTTCTTCAAAAGGGCTAGAAACTTGGGGCTTTTCTTCACTGCAGTGTTTGCTGGACTTCTAACCTAACTTCTGGCCACACACCAGAATGGCTAGTTCAATTTCCATGGTGCTTTCAGTTCAAACTAGCTGGCCCATCACAGACTGAACCTTAATTGCTGACGATGCTCCAGCTAGTACAGCTGTGTGGGGATGCAGCAGCTGGAGCGCCTCAGCAGCTAATCCAGTCACTCAGTAGGCTCTGCTAGGCTATCTTGGGTGGAATAACTCCAGTGTAGTAGTTTGAGTTAACTGTTGTGGCAAAGTCTAGCCCTTTGATTCAGTTTCCTCAGATAGAGGAGGGTTGGTGGGAAGCTGAGTCAGGATTGCAGTGATTTTATTATGAGTCTCACAGTATTTGGTGTTTTAAAGCCCCAGCTCCTGGAGTCCTGGGATTATGTGAGACGCTCAGCTTCCATTTAAACTAAAAGAGCAAGTTTCTAGTCCTCATGGTTGCAGAGAAAAGCTTTAAAACCAGACCCCAAAGGTAAATACAGAGAACTCAACATTTTGTTTCAATCTCATGATCTTTGAGGCCCTGGCTTGTGATTTTTGAATTCTGAGGGTTGGCAATACTCATGCTGGGATGAGGAGGGTGGGTACAGACCTCATCTAAATATTAGGATCCCTGCGAACAAATATCCCCTAGCTCTAAATGCCAGCACATTTGTTGGACGGCCTAATAGCCATGTGAATGAATGGCCTAGTGTTACTGCAAGGTGTTCCCAGCGCACTGGTTTTTTCTTTACTGATTGTTCCCTTGGCAGCACGGCTGCCTGGAGTCTGGGAAGCATAAGCCCAGCTCATGTTGGTAGGATTACATGTTGGTGATAGTAGGAGGTATATGGTCAGGGGTGGACCAGGGCTCTGGTGGCTTCTTGCACCGAGGCCCTCTGCTATGTGGACCCAGGAGGTTGCCAGCAAAGCCCATCTGCATTTCTTTCCACTAGCCACTGGGTTTCCAGTACTTGATCCTTACGCCATGTCACATTTAAAGCCAGGCAAATTATTCTGATCCGTGCTGAGCTTTTCCTGGGTTGGGGGAGGTGGGGGGAATGGGGCCATTGCTCTAACAACAGCATTTTTAGTCACGATTGAAGATGCTGCTAAGGGACAGACAGCTGAGCGGCTGGGGGGACTGGCTGGCTTAGGAACCACCCAGCATGCAGCTCTATTCGCCCCCACTGGGAGTCAGGGCTGCTCTGCACACTCAGAAACCAGGCCCAAGGGCTCTCAGGCTGGACCTGCAGAAACCAGAGCACCCACTGGTGGAGGCAGAGCCCATCTTTCAGAACACCAGGCTGCTGCACGACCCAGGTAGCTCTTATTTCTTTGGCATTACCCCAGTGTCTGTCTCTCCAGGTACCCAGCAGGCCCCCATCACCCTAGTGTCTGAGCACCTCATCATCTTTACCCTCACACACCCCCTGCGAGGCAGGGCAGAGCTAACGTCCCCACTGTACAGTGGGGCACTGGGGCACAGAGAGGCTAAGTGACATGCCCAAAGTCACCTTAGCACATTAGGTAATCGGACCCTTGGGTCCCATGTCAGTGCCCTAACCACTGAGCCATCCTTCCTGCCATAGGAAGCTGGGGCTTTGGCTCCAATTGTTAAGCCTGGCCCCGGACTGGGGCTGCCCTGGTTACACACTTCAGCTGAGTGAAAAGCCATTAGACAGATGCTGTTAGCCAGTGCTAGGCAAGGACACTGGAGCAGCACCCACGGAACTGGCCCAGCATGGGCACTGACCCTGCACGTTCCACGCGTACCCCCCTGACCCTAACATGGAGGGACCCCACTCAGGCGAGGGAGTAGATCAGGCCCCAGGGCCTGGACTGCCCACAAAGGTGCCCATTAGTGCTACCTGGGCGCTGTGAACATCCGTCGCCAAGGAACAAGGCTCATCTCCAGAGACCACTGCGGCCAAACCCCATGCAGAGAATAACAGCGCTCCTGCAACAGTAAGGGCTTGGGCCTGCAAGCCACTGGGCGCTCAACTGTGGGTCCTGTTCCCTCCCTCCCCCCACGTTGCCATACAACTCCTGTATACTGGCCTAGGGCAGCCAGGGCACTCAGCACCTTGCAGACTGAGCCCTACATTTGCCTGCATTTGAACCAGCCCCCTCAAGAGGTAAACGGCTGCATAGCCCATGACTGCCCCTCCTCTCTCCGCCCAATGCACCCACCCTCATTGCAGCCAACTGGTTGCATTGTGCACTTTAATTCAGACCAGTTTCCAACTGAGAAAGGCCGAGCCCCTTTTCAGCCGCTTACAATAGCTTAACAATGGCCAGCCAGAGCAAGTGATGTTCATGAATGGAGTACAACGGGGGCAAGCCCTACCCCGAGGGCCGGAGCCCCCTAGGCTGGCTGCAATGAATGGGCTCAGGACTAGTCTCCGCTGGGTAATTACCTTCACCGGGGCCCTGGCAATCCAGTCTCGCTGTGGTGGCAGCAGCGCTGCTGACACAAGGCTGGCTGGGGAGTGGTTAGAACTTCCCTCTACGCCTCTGCCAGGGCGTGGATGAGAATTGCAGGTTGCACAGGCCACCTTTACTTTGCACTCGCCATCTCCCTGGCTGCTCAGCTGCTGACTCCACGTACCCTCTCCTCCCCACCCGAGATAGGGGATTGCTGCTGTCCATTGCCTATTACTGTCTTACACCCAGCCTCTTCTCTGCCACCTGCTCCCTTCCCCTTCCATCACTGCCCCCAGGCTGGGGGGGCTGCCATCCAACCCTTTCCCCCATCACTATCTTTCCACTCGTTTCCGCCCCTCAAATTGCCTAAATCTGCCTCCTGCTCCTCCCAGTGCCCTGCCGCCCCCCCTCCTCTCACCCACCTTTCCCAGTGTCTCTGCTGCCCCTCCCAGGCCCTGCGTCTCATCCTGGCTCCTGAGCCATCGAGTGGCAGCCATTTTGCCCATGGGCATGGCTTCTGGTCCCGTGGACTCAGCTGGGTGTGGATTGGGCACTGGTGTTTTGCAGTGGAGGGCTTAAAGGCTCAGGCTTTGCGCAGGCCCCCAGCTAGGGAATGCCGCTTGAAGGCGAGCCCTGTCTGCGCTCACCTGCTGCTGGTTCCCGGCTTGTGGGACGTTGCAGGCCTGTGTGGGGAGGAGAGGGTGCAGCTGTGGGGGTTTTGCGATGTGAGCACAGAGAGTAGGGTCACGTGATGGTGTCCTTCCCGGGATCGTGTGCAATTTGGCACCAGACGAGTTGAAGTTCTAGACTCGGGTTCTGCACTGGTGGATGCTGCAGCAAAGCCTGGCTGGGCTAGTAGGCAGAAGGGGCATCAGCTGTGCAGGCTCCCTCCACCCCAGCCCATGAGGATCCCACACCCACCCGACAAAATGAGCCATTTCTGAGGAGGAGAGGGAAGATCGCACTCCAGGTACCAAATGCTGGAAGAGAGGGAGGAGTTTTGTACCCAGAGTGCTGCACTGGGGCTCAGAGCTGAGTTCAATTCCTGGCTCTGCCACAGATGCCCTGTGTGACCTTGGGCAAGTCACTGAATCTCTCTGGGCCCCAGTTCCCCATCTGTAAAAATGGGATTTTCTCCCCCCTTGTAAGACCTTTGTCTGGTCCCCAATCTCCACGGCCATCTCTAGGTGCTGCTACAATAAAATCCTTAGCATAGCTGCTCAGATGACCCCTGCAGCTAGTGCTTTTGTGGTGGGGACCCCCCTCTCTGCTAGGAACTAATCTGGGACTCCCCAGAGAAGCTGTGATGGCAGCAAACAATGCCTGGAGCCCCCAGCCAAGCTCAGAACCTCCTGGGGCTAGGCCCCACACACATCCCAAAGATCTTACAAGCTAGACAAAGGGTGGGCAGGGAAATGGGACAGCAAGTCAGTAGCAGAGCTAGGAAAAGAACCTACATCCCCTGAGTCCTAGCCTGGCATGCTATCCACTGGACCGCATCAGTAACTGTTTCCCAGGGTGCTGCTTCAGATCTAGCCCATGCCTAAGCCCCGGGTTATCCAGCCCCTTCCCTCTCCCAAACTCTGTGCCAAATGCATCCTAGTGTGACAGAATAACACACACTCGGCTCTGATCCAGGCCGATCTCTTATATATTATTTTAATTTATTTTTTTGCTTTTATTGTGAGTGAAAAAATAATTTAAACCGATTACATGTACAGGGGGAAAGGGTCTTGTTAGCGCTCTGATAAACTGTAGCGATTCCACAGCTGGCAAGGAGAGGGTCTGATGAGTCAATTCGTCTTTGTACAAATATTCCCACCTAAAAAGATCTGAGGGTTTATAAAGCCTCTCTCTCGATTACAAGCTGTCGCAGTACAGGACAGGGGCAAGGAGACTGGGCAGGAGCTGATGTGGGTCCACGATATCCTAAACTGTCCTCTACCATCTCCCTCCCAGCGACAGGGTCAGGTGATCTGGAGTGGGGTCTCGAGCATCTCCATGAGAAAGGTGTCGATGGGCGTGTCCCCGATCAGCTTGAAGAAGAAGAGGTGCTCGAGGCATTTCAGCCCGATGGATCTCAGCGCCGGAAGCCGGAGGAGGAGTTTGGCAAATCTGGAAGAATATGCCATGGAATCACAGAAGTTAGAGATGGGAAAGGACTATTGTCATTATTATTCCAGTAGAGTGTAACCAAGATCAAGACACCATTGTGCGGGGGCTGTACAAACTCACAGTAAGGGGCATCGTCTGCTCTGAAGAGCTTACAATCTAAATAGACAAGATATGTGAAGGAAAGGAAACAAAGAGGTGAAGCCTTTCACCCAAGGTCAGTAGCAGAGCCAAGAACAGAATCCATGCCTCCCGATTCTCAGTCCAGTGCCCCATCCATTAGCTCACACTGCCTCTTCTACATGTACCTGTACAGCCATAGCATTGTATCCCTGTCAATGCAGGATTGTCCCCCACACTGCTACACAGAACTGAGCAAATAACAGATTTTTTTCCATTTCAGGGGATGAACTGAAAAATTCGGGAGAAAAATTCAGTTAGATTCAAACAGAAACTGATTTTTTTTCAGTTTCTCTCTCCAAAATCGGTATGTGTGTGTGTGGGGGGGGGGGGGCACCCAAAACAATACCTTTTTTTCGACCTGAAATGATTTTGTTGTTTTTCTTGGGTTTTTTGTTTCGGGTGCTTTTCACCATTTTTTAAAATAGTGAAATTTCAAAATGAAATGCTATTTTGAACCAAAAAGTCAAAACAAAACATTTTGATTTTTCTTACATTTTTTTCAGCCAATACTATTTGCCGATTTTGACCTGAGTTTGCAAGGAGTTTCAGTGCCCCAAAAAATGCAATCTACTATTTGCCGAAAATATTTCACTACATGGTCTAGTGTTCTGTCCAGTCTAGTTTTAAATAAGACAGGGATTCTATGACGTCCCTTGGGAGATTATTTCACAAGACAAATACATCTGGAAGCTGTCTGATGCTCACCCTGCATTTTCCTTCTCATAATTTCATCTCACAGTGGAAAAGCCTGTCACTTAATTCAGCTGCTAGTTCCTTTGCTCCTCTGTTTAATCTAATCAGAATCCCAGGGACTCAACTCATCTGTGTTAAAAGCACTACAAACCCCTCTCTTTATTTGGAACATTTTGGGCAAATTCCAGCAGCTGAGCAGGATACATGGGGACAGCTGGATGGTGGATCTTCTTTCTTGCCTGGTAAAAACCAGCATGTCTTTGGAGAACAAAAGAGGGAGACATTTTTATCCTACATTTTCAAACCTCCAAGGCAAAAAAGAGTTTGGAGTCTCCGCCAGCGAGGGCTTGAACTAGTGATCTAGAGCTAAAACATGCCATTGAAATCATTGTTGAACTCTGTTTAAAATGGATGGCCCCTAAAAAACCTTCATAGCCTATTATCATCCTCCTCTGCCCACCCACTTCCTTTATATTATGGACCAAACGTGGCCACATTTACAGCTGACTGACCTTTATCCATGTCCCACTTCCTGTCTGTAGCACACAAATCTGTAGCCAAAAATCGCAATGCTGGCAGCACTTTGCTTCTTAGGCAGCTTAAATAGCAATATGATCTGTTATGTGTGCCAGCATTTCTAGAAACTAGCCAGGAGAGGGTAGTGTTGTACAACCCAGGAGAACGAATTGCAATGGGGTCCTGTAGTGGTTTACATGAAGGCAAAGAGCCAAAGGCAAGAGGACACTGCTGGTGTAGAGGACCAGAGATAGGATCAGGTGGGTTACAGAAATGTCTTCTTTCCTTGAACCAGCTATGATTTTTCATCAGAGAAACAACAAATTTCAGCCAAAACCAGACTTTTTTTTGGTTTTCAGCCAAAAATTCTCCAGTTTGGGGCTGAAATTTTGCTGACACAAAGTCATTTTATTCTACTGAAAGTGTAGGTGAAATGGAACAATGTTTACTGTTCATCCAAATTTCCAGCAGGGAAAAAACATTTTCTAGCCAGCTCTCCACAGATTCTTGCACTCCTGTCAGAGGAGGAACAAAGAATTGCTTCGGAACTGTGATTGGTGTAAATCTCACTATTCCACTCCCCCAGGGAGCGTGCCACATGTGTCTGCTAGAGACAGAGATGCAGCGCTGTGCTACTCTATATTTACCTTCCAGGTTGTTCAGGGTACTTCTGCTTTGTATATGCTTCGAGCGTGGCATAGACCTTTTCTCGCAGGGACTCCACCTCGAAGGGACTGGACAAGCCCTTGGCATCTGGACCAGGGAGAAACCCAAAGCAAGAAGGAAATCATTGCAGAGTTGACGTTTCATACTTCATTTGGTTCACAGCTGAACAAGATGATCAATCACTAGAAAAGAGCTGGAGATAGCTCCTGTGAGCTGGCAGCAGTCTCTCCCCTCCGGCAGACTTTCTTCATTAACATTATCTGTCATATTATACAATGGCACCTAACAGCTTCCCCAGGGTGTTAGGTGTTGTACATACACATAGTTAGGGACAGTCTCTGAGTGTGCATTATGATACCGTCTTTAATGATACGATCTCATGCTGCCTCATTCCGCGCACAGGCTGGACAGAATCAAGGCTGTGTGTGAAAAACCGTAAATCAGGTATTTCCTAACTTTCAAGTGCTTCCCTTTTGCACCCTAAATCAGGTTCTTTTTATGTAGATTTTAGCATATTTACATATATTTGTACACACACACACACACACACACACAGATAATATCTGTCTATCTATTCCCCACCACACTGAAATGATCTTAATGGGTTGGGGATTGAACCTACCATTCTTTTCCATACAAAATAGCAGTTGCTCTGGAGCATGAAGTGATCTGAAGTAAGGCTGTAATTTCCAAAGTGATGAGCCCACCCCAGGCTGCCCTGTGCTGCTCCAATAGAGCCTGCAAGTGGACATAACTGGTCTCTGCAGGTAGCACAGTTGGTTCTGTTACACGGTACTGAGATGGCCAAGGGAACAGAGGGCAACAATTCCAGCAGCACAGTACCCCAGCCACCACACTGGGGGGAGTACTGTGGTCTCATGGAGAAAGCACTGAACTGACAGTGATGAGAGCTGGCTTCCATACCTGGATCTGCAACCTTGGACAACTCTCTGTTTCTCCTCCTGTCTCTCTAGATTCTCAGCTCTGCCATGTGTACGCATACAGCACCTAGCACAGTGGGACCCCACTCTAGGTTGGTGAGATATTGCATGAAAGAAAGGTAAGAGTGCTACCTACCAAATGCCCAGTACCCAGGCATGGAATTCGGCCTCCTCTTCCACACCTACAGAACGTACGATATCATGGAAAGGTTCCTTTGTGAGCAATGCTTTGGATGCAGTAGTGAGGTAGGGCACAAGCTAGGTTTCACCCAGAGCCAGGACATGTTCTTTGTCAATGATTAGTTCCAGGGTTGGATTACCCTTTTGTGGCCCCTCTCCCCATTCCACCCTGAGGCCCCACCCCCGCTTGGCCTCTTCCCCCTGAGGCCCTGCCTGCCTGCTGCTCACATGGGGGAGGTGGGGAAGAGGCAGAGAGGAGTGGGGCCCATGGTCCAGGCGCCGACTCTCTTCTGGCACCCTGGCACCATTGTAAACCTGGTAATGATTAGTTCTTTTTCTTTACAGATTCAGTGAAGCTGGATGTAGCTCATAAGGCTACTACAGTGATTCATTGATACTGAGGGTATGTCTACACCCAGCCGCTAGTTCGGCGGCTGGCAATCGAAGTTCTGGGTTCGACTTATCGCGTCTTATCTGGACGCGATAAGTCGAACCAGGAAGTGCTCGCCGTCGACTGTGGTACTCCAGCTAGACGAGAGGAGTACTGCGGAGTCGACGGGGGAGCCTGCCTGCCGCGTGTGGACCGAGGTAAGATCGAACTAAGGTACTTCGAACTTCAGCTACGTTATTCACGTAGCTGAAGTTGCGTACCTTAGTTCGATTAAGCACATTCTTTCCAGGCACCTGGTAACCTAGGACACAACATTTTTTCTGGATTTTCAGGACTAGATGCCTGTTTTTGTCAGCAGTCCAAGGAACTAACTGGTGGCAACTTGCAGGGAGGGTGACATGAGATGTGTTCTTTACAATACAGGGGTTAAAAAGCCAGCTCCTGAGTGACCACTGGAGCTAGCAAACGGGAGTTTAGAGAGGCAGATACACATAATAAACATACTGTAAGGTTAGGCCAATGCCCATCCCCCAAAACAAAACAAATCCCTGCAAGGGTACAAAGACTGCAGGGAGACATCCAGCAGCAGAGTGGGCTATCCAGTGTATTGCGCTGAATGCAGCAGGTATGATATCTGCCTTGTGGGCAGGTGGTGTGTGTGTGCATTCGGTGCAAGCAGCTCATGGCCCTCAGAGACTGAGTACACGCTCTGGAGACCAGAGTGGTTGAACTGGAGGAGCTGAGGAAGACAGATAGGTACACAGAGGAGACTTTCAGGGTCACAGTAGAACGGTCCCATCCCCGGTCTGACAGTCTCTGTGCTGTTGAGGATGAAAGTCTTGGGGAAGGAGAACATAAAGGTGGAGCAAAGAGAAATAATCCCATAGTTGGGACCCTCCTTTCAGGTGATGTCATGGTATCCTCTTGCACTGAGTATACCCCTCTGGGGGAGGGGACCCCTGTTATTAGGAACATACAGGTAATAGTAATGGGTAGGGTGACCAGATGTCCCGATTTGATAGGGACAGTCCCAATTTTTGGGTCTTTTCCTTATATAGGCTCCTATTACCCCATACCCCCGTCCCGATTTTTCAAACTTGCTGTCTGGTCACCCTAGTAATGGGGGTATTATATTATTAGAAATATCGATAGTTCAGTTTGTGATGACCAGGAGAACCGCACAATGAATTGCCTGCTGGGTTTGAATTGTACTCATGTCTGTATGTATATTGATCTTTTAACCAATACTCACTCTCTTTTCTTTTTTAATAAATTTTAGTTTAGTTAATAAGAATTGGCTATAAGCGTGTATTTGGGTAAGATCTGAAATATTCATTAGCCTGGGAGGTATGTGTCCAATCCTTTGGGATTGGTAGAACTTTTTTATATGATAAATAAGATTTTCAGTAATCCTCATCATATTTGACTTGGGTGTCTGGGTGGAGGCCTAAGGCTGGGTTACTTTATGGGAAATGTATTGTTGGCTTCTGGGTAACCAGTGAGGTATTATAGAAGCTGTTTTGTGCTGGTTTGGTAAATCTAAGTATTGGAATATCCACCAGCTTTGGGACTTGTCTGCCCCATTCTTTGCAGTTCACCCTAATTGAGTGACCTCAGTTGGCTCCCCTGGGACTCCGTCACACCTGTCCATGACTTTTACTAAAAATACCCATGACTAAATCTTAGCCTTAACTCATAAATCTATCAGAATTCTTTGAGGGGGTCAAGAAACATGTGGCCAAGGATGATCCAGTGGATATAGTGTACTTGGATGATCAGAAAGCCGTTGACAAGGTTCCTCACCAAAGCCTCTTAAGCAAAGTACACAGTCATGGGATAAGAGGGAAGGTCCTCTCATGGATCAGTAACACTCACTTTTGTCAAGCCATATTAGGGCTTACATCTCCTGGAGGTTGCAGCAGCCAGATGGCAACGTGATCTCAACACACTCTAAAGAAATCAGAGCAGTAGCATATGCACCATATTTACCCACTAGAGGGTGACATATTCCTATACCCTTGAGAGAGTCTGACCTTCCTCCTAGTAGATGGTAATGGTGAAAGCACACCTTGTGGTGGGACACACTCACAGACACAGCATAGTATGGATGACCATAACAATAAGAGGATGCATAATAATCCAGAAAGCATCTCCCCTGGATGTTGCTGAATGCCAATAAGAATTATTAGAGGGGGCCTTGGAGGGTGGTACCTGAAAGAGCCTTGAAGCATCCATTACCACCAAGACTTACCTGGGTTAAACAGGACAATGGCTCGCAGGCATCCCAGCTCAGACTTATCCATCTGCATGTCTTTCATTTTAGACACTAATTCTGTCAGAACTCTGCACATCGGAGACACAAGGAAACAGACAGAGACCGTATGGATGGCAAGGTCTGCATCTAGCATTAAATGCAACACCATGGCGATCTAGGGTAGAATGTTCCATAGATCAGTGCTGGCAAAGCACTCAGATGACTCTTGTGAGATTACAGATTTATTGGCATAACCATTCTCTAGGCTGGTGCATTCAGGCATGGCCCAGCTGTGGGGTCTGCATTAGCAGCAGCTGAATGGGAGCCTTCTAAACATGGTGATCTAGCTTGGAATGGAAGCTGCTATCATCTTTATTATGGGGGGGACCATGGAGATGACATGGGGGCAATGCTGCGTACATGGCTTGTGAAACACCTGGGGACAAAGGCCCAGTGTCAAGGGGAGATGTTAGCAGGAATACGTGGCAGGTCTCCCTTAGGCGTGACCTTGCACGGAGGGGAACAGATGTCACTCTAGCTGATGGCAGAGAAACGGAGGCAATACCTGTCGAAAATGGAGCCCACGCCGGCACTGTGCGCGCTGCTGCGGTGCACATGTAAGCCTGTGGCGAGCAGGATGCCGTCTTGCACGGTCACCGAGCGATGGGAGAACGAGGCAATGAGCAGCTCATTCCAACCTGCAAGAGCAAGAGACAGGTGCATGTGCGATGCCAGCAGCTCCCCACTGAAACACAGGGCACTGTCCCTTTAAATCAGGGCTGCATGCAGGTACCAGTGCAGGCTCCATTACACCAGCCCCTCTGCAGAGATGTAATGGGAGAGGTGTCTTCAGCCCCATAGCATCCTGGGAAATCCCAGCCCTCCCGTGTTATTAACAAAGGGCTGAAAGGGAGGCTGGGGGCAGGCAGAGAGGGGGACTGTGAGGAGTAGGATGCTGGGACATGGGAATGTGAGGCCAGGAGGCTGACAGAGAGGAGTTGGGAGGGACAGACAGGAGTGTGATAAGGAGATTCTCCACCCCCAGGGCTTAGGAGAGGACTAGAAGGGCAGCTCCCTCATGCCGGGGCAGGGGAGGGCAAGCAGAGCCCCCTCTGAGTAGCTAGCGTTTCTGCGCACACAGGTAGGGATGAACTGGACCCTGAAAATGAAGATAGGAGGCATCTCCCGAGAGGCGCACAACTCAGAACCCAGGTGAAACCAATGGCTTTCAGGGTGACGGGGCAGGAGGAATCTGACTCATGATTTCTGAGCCCAATGGCTGGCGAAAGGACAGCCAGGAGGGGATAGGGGCAGGTTTCCCAACAGCCCAGAAAACACAGGAGAAGCAACAACAAAAAATGTTTGGGAAAAAAAATCTGCTTCTTCCTAAAATCATGTCCCTACAATTTTCTCTTATCCTTGTACTAGAAGCTGTTTTTTCGTACAGGGGAAGGACACATTCCGTAGCTCCATTAACCAAACAAAATACACTTTCATGAACAAGGAAAGAGAAAGACTGAGCCATATTCTGTTAGCAGCCAGTCTTGCCCAGATGACATTAGTAAGTTACTGGGGCCCAATCCAAAGCCCCTTGAAATCAATGGGAAGACTCCAATGGGCTTTGGATCAGATCCTTTGCACACCCCTTTAGCACCTCACAATGCCTGCACCACTAGCCCCAAGGCTGGTAATTTATTGCTAAGGCCCAGTTTTCCAAGCTCTGCCAGTTTGGCTCATGGCACAATTAAAGAGCCCCTGTTTTATTATGGACCTTGCAACATTGCTATGTAGCACCAATACATGAGGCCACTGACAACAGAACATGAGGATACTGTCACCCTGGTGTTTGGTGCTGTGTCTTACCACAATTATTTTGTTCCCCAGGACAAAGCCATTAGGTGGCAGCCCGAGGATAACATTGTGACATACTAAAGCACCCCAAGGGGCCAAGAAATCAGCAGACATCTCCAGGATGCTGTAGGAAGAAACAAAGGAATAATGCAAGATTCAGATAAACAGGAGCATTTGGGGATGCTGGGAACCAAGGAATTTTACCTGCCCGCAGAAGAATCACTTGGTCTTCCAGTGTCAGCTCTGAGAAGTGGGGGATTCGCTTGGCCCATTCAACTAAGGTGAAGAGCTGCTTGTCCGCTGCATGACATATATTGGTGACAGGGTCATTTGTCTAAGGAAGGAAAGATATAAAGAAAGAGAATGTGCCACTGAGAATTTCAGCAAATCAGTGACAATAATCTTGTTCCCTGCAGCCAATATTGTGTCAGGTTAATATTACTCAGAATCACCTTCAAGATGATCAAATCCTTTGCCAGCTACAATTCAAAATGTGCATTTAACATTCTGGTTTATTACTAGGTTTGGCAGAATGAGATTTATATTTTTTATAATTTTGACTCATAATATCGGTTTATTTGTAAGCATTTTTTATTATTTTTATCTATTTAAATTTTCACAGTTGCAGTAAATTATGGGGCATCAGACAATGGGGGGGTTAGACAATTATTTAATATAGTCGACATTGATATAAAAAGTTAAAGCTTTATAACTGTTAAAACACAAATTGTCAACATCACATGTCAAAATATACTATGCAAATATCCTTAAATGAAACTCTAAAGTTTTCAAGCAGCTTTTTCCTTCCTTTGTCGATCTGAAATTTTGATCATCATCGATGGAAATATTTTTTCATCAGTCTGTGTGTGTGTGTGTACGGCAAAATTAACCTTAATTGACATTGATAAAAATTGAATCCTTCCAAGCCTCTTTATTACCTACACTTCTAGGGTGCCAGTTCAAATCCAGCCAAAGTTAGTAGCTGATTACAAACTGTTCCCTGTTTGTTCAGTGTCCTCTGTGAAATAAGACACTGAGTCTCAGTCTAGTTCTCACTATACCGTCCACATCACTCCACCATTGGCAGTCCTGGCCAGTGGCTGAACAAGCTCAACAGTCCTGTTCTACTCAGAAAAATGAGTTAATAAAATCAGACATCTTTCATCCAAATTCCACCCGCCATCTCACAGATGCCAATTTAACAGAACACCTGTGCTCCAGACACTGCAGTGCCCAGACCAGCAGGGCGCACTAGAGCCCGGTAGACTTCAAGATCGGCCTTACTCATTATTAAACGCCGAGTTGGTTGAAAAAACAGGGGGAAAAATTCACACCCGTGGTTTGCGACTTTCTTTCCACATGATTTTTTGTAAATAGCTGGTCGATGACTGTTGATGATTCTGTAAAAACTTTCTTGGGAAATTTCTGCCTTTTTTTTAAAATCAGAATTCAAATTTTTAATGAAAACTTCCATTGAGAAACTTTAATTTTTGGCCAGTCCTACTAAACAGTCTGTCAGCCACAGCAACTCACTAATGGCCATTGGAAAGTGACTCTGCTGCAGATCCCGGAATTAGTTAACAATCACGTTGCTTTGATCTGGAGCTGCCACAAGCAAGACGCCCGTCTCACTCCCAGCGGTGGTTCCTTCCTGGATATATAGCCCCATCAATCAGTTACCTGCTGTCAGTTGTAAATACAGGGTAGAACGTTGCCATCACAAGCTGCAAGTGGCTTCATTGAACCTGACCCGCATGCAAAGCCCTGACTTAAGCAGACACTTACCGAGTTCTCAGCATTCACGTCGCTGTACGATTCCGTCTTTGGTTCAACAGCCAGTTCAGCTTCTAAAATCCTCTCCACAGGCATATCCTCATTGCCATTGCTCGTGGACTCGGCTTCATTCTCGCTGCGCTCTCGGCTTCTCTGTCTCTCCTCTTGCACAGCTGGAACACAGAACAGTCCTCTGTACCATACGGGAGCTTGGGATTGCTTCCCATCTTTCTAACTCAGCAACAGCAGCGGGATTGATCCCTTGGATAAAACCCCGCCCACGACTGAAGAGCTTGGTGAGGAGGATAGGAAACAAAACAGAGGCAGCAAGATGCAAGGCTCCATTGACATAGTAATACTGGAAGCAGACTTTATGGGCCTGATTGATCATTACCACACACCTTGTGTCATCAGGGTGGTAAAGCACTGGAATGGGTTACCTAGGGAGGTGGTGGAATCTCCTTCCTTAGAGGTTTTTAAGGTCAGGCTTGACAAAGCCCTTGCTGGGATGATTTAGTTGGGAATTGGTCCTGCTTTGAGCAGGGGGTTTGACTAGATGACCTCCTGAGGTCCCTTCCAACCCTGATATTCTATGATTCTATGATCATTAACACCAGTGCAACACAACTGCAAAATATGACCATTCGTACAAGGGTGGTGTGTTACACATGCCTGGCAGTGGGTTTAGAATGACTGTGAAATGTGCCGGGCACCACTCAATCAAACTCTTTTGGTGAACAGAACCAGGAGAGGTTTTAATTTGGCAAGCCTGCGTCATGTCCGGATTTGGTTTTGCAAACCCCAAGCCAGGCATGATTTGAACGAAAGGCCCACTTTTATCTAAAACCTCAAAGTTGTTGGGGGTTGTGAGGATACGGGAGAGTTCAGCTAAATGACTCTCGCTTGGGGCCATCACTGTTCACTAGAACGTTGCATTGGAAAAGCAGCCCACAAAAGTCACAGAGAAGCAATTGTTCAAGAAGTGACATGCTGTTATTCCTGCGGGGCAGTATGAGAGCAGCAGCCGGCAACCCTCCATGGAGCAAAAGCAGAAGAGGATGCATTTGCAAATGTCAAGGATCCAATGGGGAAGTTTGTCAGGGCAGCTGCCTCAGTTGGTTGCAGTACGTCAGGCACTTGGAATCCATCATTTAAAAGAGTGCGGCTCAGCCTTTAGCAGTCAAAGAGCAACTTGGTCACTGAATAGACCCTGGGGAAGTACAAGAGAGTGAAGCAGGTTGAGACTGCAACCCACAAACATACGTTATGTGTTTACTGTAGCTCAGCAAACAATACACTCATCAACCCTGCCAAGTAAAGGTGACAGCATGAGCTAAGCAACACAGCACTTTTCACTTAATTTAGCCGCTGATGCTAATACACATTCAACCCGCCTGTCTATGTGTCTCTCTTTCTGGATTTAAATTGCCACACCTGCCATTACACACCGATTTACACAACAGCTAAGGATGAGCCCCAATACTGAACAACCCAGAGCTTTAGAGAAGAGTAGATCCAGGTTCAAATTTTGCTCATGGCCTCTCTCTCTAGTGAGCTGCACTGAACATCCCTGAAATTTGGGGCCTTAGCTCCAAAATGTGTGATGCAGGGAGACCCTCTGCTAGGACCAGTGTCATCCAGATTGGAAATGGGGTGTACATTTTTAACGCTGAGAGTAATTTACCACTGGGACAATTTACTGAGGGTTGTGGTGGATTCTCCATCACTGGCAATTTTTAAATCAAGATTGGATGTTTTTTCTAAAAGATCTGCTCTAGGATATTGCGGGGGCAGGTCTCTGGCCTGTGTTACACAGGTGGTCAGACCAGATGATCACAATGGCCCCTGCTGGCCTTGGAATCTATAAATGAAACTGGCAGAAAATGGGAAAATTTATTTCTAGATAATTATATCATCTCACAAACATTGTACTGAGTGAGCATTAGCACAGACAGCAGCGGTTCTCAAACGGCTCTCCAGGGATCCCATTCACAGGGCCACCAGAAATCCCAGGAGTAACTGCCAAGGAGAAGGTGGGGCTTATGAAGAAGAGTGGGAAAGGAGGTGCTCCATGAATGTCCATCTTATGAAAAATGAATTCCATCTCTCAGTTGAGGGCAACTGCACATGTATTTCCCCCTAGTGGTTCAGCAAGGGAACCCACTCTCAGGTTGCTGGCTCCTTTGGCTGTCAGCTCTCTTGGGCGGAAACACGCATCTCACTCCCTCCTGATTAGGGTATGTCCAGGCTGAACTACTCTGTGAATTCAACCAACAAAGACAGTCTTCCTCTACAGACCTACTCGCCTTCTCTTGCAGGGTCTGATAACAGTGTAATGCCACAGATATAAGTTACTCCCACCGCACTTCCTATGCATGTCTATTTTATTCTTAACATAAAAGCACCACAGAATCCAAACATGGGAAGTGGGGGTTCTCTTTTCTGATATTCCCCCACCCCACTCTAGGAAATGCTAAGAGATGGGCTTCCCAAGGACTATCGCAGAGTCTGGTCTGTTTCTACGGTTGTCACTCAGTGTTAATTTCCATCACATCTGTCCTGATGCATCAGCTCTAAACATGGCTTAAACCTGACACCACGTGGTCCGGTGTGTCAGGAAAGATCTCCTTGGAAGCATCTGAAGGTCTCCCTGTGTGTAAAGGGAAATGTTGCCCAAGGATATTTCCAATAAAGTGCCTGATAATGGATGACCCTCAAAACGTTCATTGGACCAGGATGGTTTTGAAAAATACCTGAAAAAATCTGGGTGCTCAGCCAAGCATTATTCAAACTCTTTGCCTCTCCTGGGTCTGCATAATTGGGCTGGGAATTTCATAAGAGATGTCTTTCTGAGATAACCCTTTTCCAGCTCAGCTGAACATTCAGAAATGCACAAATATTTTTATTAAAGGCATTTTTAAAATCAAATGTATGAAATCTTTTAAAAAATCTTTAAAGCTAGATATTCAGCCTGTGTAAATTGACATGATTACAATGAGGACGGCCATGGAAAACCTATGGTCTAAGATTTGGCGAAAGATTGAGGCAAAGGTTTGCTTCAGTTCTTATTTATCCAAATCAGTTCTATCTTAGATATTTAGATGACCCTCATCTCCACAGTACCTGAGCACCTCACAATCTTTAATGTACTTTTTCTCCCAACACCTATTGTATTATATTCCTGTTTTACAGACTGACTTGCCCAACTAAAGTATTTCTCTTGAGCAGTCTAATCTCAATGTACGTTGGGCAGGGACACGAACGCCTTTACTCTAAAGGAGAATGACATAATCGGTGTGACATAAAACAATGTTAATGATAATTAAATGGCGCCCTGGCTTTGATTTTGATGTGTGTGCACTGGAAGATGAGATCTTTTCACATGTGACCCTGTAGGCAGTTGTAGCAAGAGCATCGGTGTGGGGCGGAGCAGGGCTGGGCTGGGGATCTGGGTAGCTGTCATGTTATGACCAGATTTTTATGTTAACATACCACATTTTTCTGCACAATTACTTTTCTGCAGAGATGAGGCTAATGAGGAGATTTCCTGCAATGGGCTTTAGTGAGTCCCCTCCAGCACTCATGGGCGAGGTGGTGATGCATAGTACCCATTCCTCACCCCTTTTGGGGGGAACAAATGAGATGTAACCGCTAATCTGCATGGCACGGGTTCCAACAGAAGCGGTGCTGTCACTTGGAATCAGCTCTGCCCTGACCTTCTCCTATGCATAATTGGCAGGTGTGCTAGCTAATCACATGGCTCTGGCACGCCAGAGCCCACCTCCATGAATAGCCATGGGGTGGTAAAACTGGTTTCAGAAAAGCTTGATTCTTCTGGCTTTCCCTTTTCTGGCTGAAGGTGGGTCAATGGACTCAAGATCCTCCCTTTAGCCCAGCAGGAGGGGAGTCCTGGAATGAGGGGCTACATGAGTAACTGGAGCAGCCCGAGGAATGAGAGTGTAAGGTCCAGCTGGTATAAACCAGCATAACTCCTCTGTAGCCAGTGGAGCTCCAGGATCCCCAAGTAGCTCAGTAGGAATAAAAGCCCTCTCTCAGCTCTCCACCTTGCTCTGAAACGATCTATGGCTCTCTTTGTTTTTTATTCCCTTGTGATTTTGCACTCCTGGGTTCATGCACCAAGGTACCATGAAAAAGCCCATTCTCACGGCATTTCTAACCCAACCAGGAAGAGGAAGGACATGAAGGTTCACTAGAAAGTCTGTTCTCGTGAGATCTGTAATCAGCTGCGGAGGCCTAGGAGGTTAGCCAGCTAGGATGTAATTCTGGCCCTGTTGACATTAATGGCAAAACTCTCATTCACCTCAATAAGGTCTATCTATCTAAAATGCTTATATGGCCCTTGTCACCAGAGTATCTGAACGCCTCTATCTCTAATGTATTTATCTCTACAACATCCCTGTGCAGTTGGGCAGTACTGTTTTCCCCACTGTACAGATGGGAAACTGAGGCACAGAGCGATCAAGGGCTTGTGTACACAGGGAAATTTACCAGCATAATTATACTGCCATAGTTATACTGGTATAACTGGCATAATGCCCTCTGTGGGTATTCCTATTCCAGAATAGTGGTATAATTGTACTGGTAAATTTCCCCTAGACAAGAAGCTAGCGGCTTGCCCTGGGGCACACAGAATGGCTCTGGTGGAGCAAGAATGGAACCACAGTCTAACTGCCCAGGCCAAAACTCTAACCATTGAACCATCCTTCCTCACTCAGGTCAGGCTTTCACTCCTGATTTGCTGTGATTGCTGCTTATTACTCTAGTCGTAATGGTCTCCCTCTTCCCTTGTGCTTCCCCCATCTGCTTGCTTGGCCCATCCACCTGTGGTCCTAGGTTGTAAACTCTCTGGAGCGGGGCCGTGTGTACCCAGTGGCTAGCACAGCGGGGCCCTGACTCCTGAGAGAGTTTGGGAAAGGTTCTGATCAGCTTCTGATCTTTTGGATGCTTGGCCAAACTCTGACCTTCCTGAGGTTCACCCATCAATATCTTCCAGTTCTGCTAGGCAGCACTTGTCTCTGTCTCATGGGAAGCTGCCGTTGCCCCATGAACACCGACACTTTGGGATCCCGTATTCAACTTCTTCCTGTCCCGTAAGTCCTGGAACCTGTCTGAAGCCCCAGTGACTATTGCAGCAAACCCCGGGCAATCTCACAGATCCTCCAGAGGGTCCTTCTCATGCTGTCTGTCTGTGGAGTTTATTCCCCCAGCACGCAGCCTGCTGTTAGCATTATAATTACTTTAAAAGAAAGCAGCAGCAATTTCTAACTCCTTGAAATCACTTGGCACCTGGCTGGTGTGGAGAGCTGTGCTTGGAATTAGGTTTTGGTTCACAACTGGCAGCGTAACCGCCCGCTGGCAGTGGCTGCACTAAGCCGCTGAGACAGAGCATCATTAATCACCCTGCCACTAGAGGAGTGGCCTAAAGATAGAGGGCAAAGCTCCAGTTCAGCCTTACCCTCCGTCTGGCTCTGAGGCCACCTCGCCAAGGGCTAGATTGTCCCTCCCCTTGCAGAGGAAAGTGGGGCGAGAGCGCGGACTCTTCTGTGTGCTCCCTTGTGCTAGGTCAGCTGGCTACACTGATTTTCAGCACAGGCATCCTCCAGCGTAAAGAATCACAGGGGGTACTAGAGAGAGGAGGTGGTCAGGGGTGTGGGCCTGCCCTCACACACAGCAGGCTGCATCCATGCCCCAGCCTCTCACTTACCATGAAAACAGCGGCTGGGAGAAGTGCAGTGGCAGAAAACTCATCCCCAGAAGGACAGGAGCATCCTGTCTCTCGTAGTTTGTCCCATCAGTGCCCCCATTCCCGCTGGCTGGTTTAGGATCAGCCCCGATTGGCTCTGAAGGGCAGTAGGGATAATCCTAACCAACCAACCATGCTCTTGGCGAGTGTATAACTGCCGTTGTGAGGCCTGCATAGTCCCTGCTACAGCAGTATCCAGTTCTAACATGCCTAGTCATGCCCTGAGCAGAAAACGGGCTATGCTGTAAGGCACAATTGCCCTTGACACCAGTGTCACAGAGTCACAGCAATCAAGGCCAGCAGGGATGACCGGATCATGTGCTCTGACCTCCTGTATATCACAGGCCGCCAACACCACCTGCCCCCGCACACTACACCCCACAACTGAAATGAGACCAAAGTGGTACAGCTGGTCAGTGGTGGAAGGTTGCTCTATCCTTCTGCTCAGTCAAAGCGAGAGAAGAGGCGAGTGTCACAGGGTCTATCAGGCCTTCTCCGCCCCCAGGCTGGAGCCATCAGTGCCCTCACACAAGGAGCAACAATACTCAAGGAGCTAATAGAGGAGGTATCTGAGCCTCTAGCTATTATCTTTGGAAAATCATGGGAGACGGGAGAGATTCCAGAAGACTGGAAAAGGGCAAATATAGTGCCCATCTATAAAAAGGGAAATAAAAACAACCCAGGAAACTACAGACCAGTTAGTTTAACTTCTGTGCCAGGGAAGATAATGGAGCAAGTAATTAAGGAAATCATCTGCAAACACTTGGAAGGTGGTAAGGTGATAGGGAACAGCCAGCATGGATTTGTAAAGAACAAATCATGTCAAACCAATCTGATAGCTTTCTTCGATAGGATAACGAGTCTTGTGGATAAGGGAGAAGCTGTGGATGTGGTATACCTAGACTTTAGTAAGGCATTTGATACGGTCTCGCATGATATTCTTATCGACAAACTAGGCAAATACAATTTAGATGGGGCTACTATAAGGTGGGTGCATAACTGGCTGGATAACCGTACTCAGAGAGTTGTTATTAATGGTTCCCAATCCTGCTGGAAAGGCATAACGAGTGGGGTTCCGCAGGGGTCTGTTTTGGGACCGGCTCTGTTCAATATCTTCATTAACGACTTAGATATTGGTATAGAAAGTACGATTATTAAGTTTGCGGATGATACCAAACTGGGAGGGATTGCAACTGCTTTGGAGGACAGGGTCATAATTCAAAATGATCTGGACAAATTGGAGAAATGGTCTGAATTAAACAGGATGAAGTTTAACAAAGACAAATGCAAAGTGCTCCACTTAGGAAGAAAAAATCAGTTTCACACATACAGAATGGGAAGAGACTGTCTAGGAAGGAGTACGGCAGAAAGGGATCTAGGGGTTATAGTGGACCACAAGCTAAATATGAGTCAACAGTGTGATGCTGTTGCAAAAAAAGCAAACGTGATTCTGGGATGTATTAACAGGTGTGTTGTGAGCAAGACACGAGAAGTCATTCTTCCGCTCTACTCTGCTCTGGTTAGGCCTCAGCTGGAGTATTGTGTCCAGTTCTGGGCACCGCATTTCAAGAAAGATGTGGAGAAATTGGAAAGGGTCCAGAGAAGAGCAACAAGAATGATTAAAGGTCTTGAGAACATGACCTATGAAGCAAGGCTGAAAGAATTGGGTTTGTTTAGTTTGGAAAAGAGAAGACTGAGAGGGGACATGATAGCAGTTTTCAGGTATCTAAAAGGGTGTCATAAGGAGGAGGGAGAAAACTTGTTCACCTTAGCCTCTGAGGATAGAACAAGAAGCAATGGGCTTAAATTGCAGCAAGGGAGGTCTAGGTTGGACATTAGGAAAAAGTTCCTAACTGTCAGGGTGGTTAAACACTGGAATAAATTGCCTAGGGAGGTTGTGGAATCTCCATCTCTGGAGATATTTAAGAGTAGGTTAGATAAATGTCTATCAGGGATGGTCTAGACAGTATTTGGTCCTGCCATGCGGGCAGGGGACTGGACTCGATGACCTCTCGAGGTCCCTTCGAGTCCTAGAATCTATGAATCTATGAATCCCACCCAAGGAAAATCCACTCAGACCAAGTGACCAGCAACACAATGTTCCAGAGGAGTAAATACTGACCAGTCCAGAACCAACAGGCCAGATAAGAAGGTAGCGGCAGGGCTGGGTGAGAGGATTTTCTCCTCAGTTAACCCAGAACCCAGGTCCAGGCTAGGGCCTTGCCCTAAGCACTGCAGCTAAGCTCTTGTATTTTGAAGGATAGTTTTTTCCCTCTTTGTTTAAAGGTGCAGACAGACGAATCCTGAATTGCTGTTTCTGTCCATAGACTGACGCCAAGCGTCCCCTGCGCCAAGCCGGTGGCCAGAGTTTGCCAACTAAGGTGAGGAACGGCTGCAATACCACATGTGGCCCTGAAGGAGGCACTACCGAGCAGCCCTGCCTGCCACAGGGAGGATAACAACAGGTTTGAAACGGCCAGGATTGTACGGCACCCACCTACTTGTGCGGTGTTGTATAAATACCAGCTGGCTCTGTGTTTTCCCTACACCAGGAGACACCTGTGAAGCTGGCTGGCTGTTCATGCCTACTTTAAAAAGGAATAAATGCTTCTGAAGGTGGGGGTGGAGGACAAATCTCCTTTGAAAGGAGAGTCACTGGAGCAGAACTCTGCTCTGGCGGCTCAGCAGAGCTGGGGAAGTGCATGCGGACTCAGTCGCTTTGCTGAAGTGGAAGGATGCTGCTCCTGAGCTATTTTTGCATCCCCAAGTATCTCCAGACACGCGCTCTGGGCTGGAGAAGAAAGGGAGTCCTTTGAAACTATAGCAACAGGGTTCTCACCAAAAACAATGGAAAGGGACAAGGAGAACAACGTGCAGGCTCTCCCGGGGTCAGATCTCAGCTGGACTGAGCTGTATGGCTCATTGCGTCGTTCCAGCTGGAAGGGGCTCAGCTCGGTGCTCTGAAGGCAGCTATTTTTGTAGATAGAGCATGAAGAGTCATCAGACATTTGTGCTCTCAGTGTGGAGAAGCGAGAAAGGGCAGCATGCTCCTTTCGCCCCGTGCTCAGACGCCCAACAGTCTGCAACCACCATTTGCTTAGAGTGTGCAGCAGAGAGTAACCGTACGTACTTGTGAGCACAAATACAGCCCCCCTAGCTTTGCAGGTAAGGGCCTCATCCCCAAATTGCACCAGTACAAGGCTGCAATGCTGGCTGAAAGGACATTGCGACTGGCTAAGGGCCTGATCCAAAGCCCAGTGAAGTCTATGGGAATCTTTGCACTGACTTCAACGGGCTTTGGATCAAGGTCTCTATTAACATTCCTGACTCATGGCCAGATTGTGCCCAGCTGCCTGCATGGCCGTGCAAGGGTGGAGAAGCAGGTGCATGAATTCTCCTCCGTCTTGCGCTCCTGCCCAGCGCCCTAGCCCAGTGATTCCAGCCCTGCTTGGGGCACAGGGGCTGCTCCCTCCTAGCTCTGCCTGCAGCACAAGGGTCCCCCTGAGGAGGAGAGAAGGGAGGGCTGGCTCAGCACACATGGGGAGGGGATGTGGCACCTCCTAGAGGGGTGGAGCAATGGCCACGCTGCCCCTGCACAAACCTGCGGCTGGCCTAGCTGCACCTCCCTTTACAGGGCTTGCATGAGACACAGCCACCATCACTGCACCCACTGGCTGCCTGCTTCTCTCTGAAACTGCTCCAATCAGCCGCGGGACACTCACTAATCTCCCAGACGGCCTGGCTGGGTAACTCCCTGCCCCAATCATTCAGCACCCTGCAGCTGGATTTCCGCTTTGCACATTTCCCCTTTCCTGCCTATTTGAGCTGGTCTTTGCATAATTAATTCCCTGTCTAATTACTTGATTAACTCACCTAATAATTAATTTGTTCCTTAGTCGATCATGCCCCGTATTAGCGAAGCTCTGCCTGCCTGCCTGATTCTGCATAACTGATTTTCAGCCTGCTTGATTGACAGGAAGCCACCGCTTCATGGTTTCTCTACCTAAGTGATTGGTGCTGAGTCATAGGGGCGATGAACCAATCTGAGCAATGTCCACAATGCCCCTGACTCTCTCATCCTCTGCTGCACTGCCCACTTCTCCTCCCACCCTCTTCCCAGCTTTACTCCTCCCTTGGGTCCTATCTCCCCGTCTCATTCCCCTTCCCTACCACTCCCCATCCCACCTCCACACCCTCCTTCACCTTCGGTATCGCCTGACTCAGCCTCGCTGCCCCCTCCAGTCGTTCCCACCTCTCACACGCTTTTCCTCTGCCCCACTGGTGCCTGCCTTGACATCCTCACCCGCATCCCCGCCTCCCTCCATCCCTCCTGCCCCCTCTGGAACGCTCGTTCCATCTCAGATGAGATCAGGGTCACCCATGAGCTTTTCATCTCCTGCTCCTTGGTACTTGCCGAAGCCCTGCAGCCAGGGTCTCCAGCCATGACCCCTCCTTTTCTCACATCCCAAGTTGCCCCCCAAGAATGGTGGGCTTCTCTCCCAATCATGATATTCTAACCCCTTCCCACTCCTCCTCATCTGAACTCCATTGGACTCTCCTTCCCCACCCCCAATTCTTTCCCACCACTTAGCTCTTCCCCTCCCCTCCTCACCATCTCCCTCAGTGACCACACCCTCCATGATGCTGTCCCATCTGACCCCTTAGCCCACCTGCCTCCTCACCCTGGGACCGTCCACATGGATTACCTTCCCCCCTCCCTAAAATGGCCCCTCCTGACCTTGTCCTCATTAAACGCCACTCCCTCCCTCTCTGATAATGAGAACCAGGCCTGGAGGACAAGAGGGACATTGGGAAAGTCACAGGGTGCTTGAACCTGAGACATCAGTGCAGTGTGTGAAAGGAAAGGCCTAGCTAGGGCCGGCGCTTCCACTAGGCGACCCTAGGCAGTTGCCTAGGGCGGCAGGATTTGAGGGGCGGCATTTTGCCGTACTCGGCGGCAATTTGGTGGCGGGGGTCCTTCCGCTCCGCGTCTTCGGGGCGCTTCGGCGGCGGGTCCTTCACTCGCTCCGGGACCTGCTGCGGAAGCGCCCCGAAGACGCGGAGCGGAAGAACCCCCGCCGCCCAATGCTCTGAGGAGGAGCGCTGCCGCCTGGGGCAGCAAAAACCCTGGCGCCGCTCCTGGGCCTAGCACAGTCTCATTACCTGCAAGCCAATTTCTACATGTAGAGCAGCCTAAGGGCTGATCTAACATAGGCCTCTGAGAAATGGCTGGGCCACGCAGAGCCGGTGCAACTTATGTGGCATGTGCTCAGTGCCTGATCCACAGAGGATGCAAGTCATCTTGCTACAGTTCCGACCTTGTGGACATAGGTCCAGATCCTCAAAGGTATTTAGGCTCCTAACTCCCAAGGGATGTCCCCATGGGAGTTAGGCACCTAAACACCTTTCAGGCTCTGGGCTTTAGTCCTTTAGCACAAGCTGCAGAGACTCCTGCTTTAGCTCTAATGCTCCCTGGTAATGACTAAACTGATGGTTGTTGCAGACACATACCGGTACTAGGGGAGGAAACCTCGGTCATGGGTTTCCACTGTGTGTGGGTCTGCCAAGAGGAATCCCTCAGAGCATGAAGCTGTGATGAACCTCGTTATAGATTTTAGACACCTCTGGGAGGCCACCGTCTACCTTTCCAGAAAGGAGAGGGCTTGGGTTGCTATGAGAATCAGAACCAGCCAAGGGCTGACGCAGCAGCGGAGCAGTACGCGAGGATGCTCTGCCTGGACAGTAGAACCTTTGGAGCAGAACTGGGACCCGTAGCTCCAAATCCGAGATGAGGCTGCGCTTTGGGTGCCTGCGCAGCTAGGGGCTGAGGAAAGGGTGTGTCCTCAACTGTCTATAAAGCTCTCCTGAAATACCACCTGCCACTGTCTGGAATCCCACCAGTCCTGGAACGTAATGAGGAGTCCACTTCTTCCTCAAACTAACACCCAGCATGTGTATTTATATACCCACCCCGGTGTATATTACTACCTACCTTCTCTCTTCATACCCATAGCCAGGCACTTCTGATAGCGGCAGTACTGGCAGCGGTTGCGCTGACGCTTGTCTATTAGACAGTCTTTGTTATCGCGGCATGTGTAGATAAGGTCCTTTCTTATTGTCCTCTTGAAGAACCCTTTACAGCCTTCACAGCTGTACACCCCGTAGTGCTTCCCTGAGAACACGAGGAGAAGAAGTCACAGATCAACGTACTGTGTTTTTCCCTTAGTCAGAGGTTCCCTTTAAATAAGACCGATGAGGGAGGAGTTTGGAATGGCTCTACTGATGCAGTTTTGGAGCCTTGCTTTTTAGTCCTGACTTTGGGTGGCAGCAGAAATGCTTTTTGCTGGTCTCGGCCTAGTCCCTGTTTGTGCACATCACAAAATCAGCACAGAAATAGGCAGCATTCAGCATACTTAGCAAGGCCAAGAGAGACCCTGGATTGGAATAGTCGGGCTATTGCAGATTGCAGTGGAGGTGCATTAGTACAAATTGTACAGAGTGTCATACTGGAAAAACAGTGAGTGCTGCAGGCCAAGATTGAGGTGCAGTGACAGGGATGGGTGGGGGGGAGACAGGACTTGGGGCAGAAATGGTCTGGGATATTCCCGCCAGGATTGAGGTGCATTGGTACAATGCTTGCTAGGGGCCCAGACAGGAAGAGCAGCATGTGTTAGAGGGCTTGGTAGAGATGTGCATTGGTAAAACGATAATGCTACTGCTCAGGGGCAAGGTGCATTGACAGAGCTGTGTGCAGGAAATTTGCAAAATAAACCCGGTCGTGTCATTGTGGCATCAGTATTTTCTAGCAAGATCCCTCAACAAACCTTGTTAGTGTTGCTTCCTATGCAAATTTCATGTCACGGCCCAGGGAAGGCTCCCTTTGCTTAAAGCTGCTCCACTGAAATAGCTAATCGGAATCATGTACCTGATGATCTGTCCCCGCAGATTGCACAGATGTGTTTGGCCAGGGACCCTGGGCTAGTGGAGGGATAATTCACGTTTCCAATCCCTGGGAGGCCTGGCAGGGGCTTAATGTCTTCAGAGCTGCTGGCATTGTTCATGACATTGAGCTAGAAAAAGAGGAATTTACAAGAGACAAGCCTGATTTATGGTTATTTAAGATTCACATTGCAGTAGTGTCCAAAGATCTAAACATTGTGCTAGGGGCTGTCCAGATACACATCGGGACATATTTTTGGTTAGACCTGGTTGGCATTTTTCCTGAAAAAGTGTTTTTGTTACAAAACAGTCTTTTGTTTAATAAAAAGGTTTAAAAAGAAAAAGATCATTGTTGCAATTTTTCATGAAAAGTTTCGTGATTTTTGATGAGAGCTGTCAGGAGGGCACCAATTCCATTTGGCGGCAATTTTCAAGGTTTCAAAATGTCGTTTGTTCCTCACTGGGAACAAAAACAAAACCTTCTGGACATTTTCAATTCAGGAAAGATTTTTGGGTTAATGGCTCCAATCCCAGCACAACACAAACGGGTGGTTGGGACATGGGCCTGGGGGAGACCCAGGTTCCAAGCCGCTGCTCTGCCTGATTCAGAGCCCAGTTCTACATCCTGGATCACTCTAACTCAAACATCTGACTCTGATCTGCCCATAACCCAGCCTCTGGGTTATAGAGTGAGACTCTGGCTACGTCTACACTACCACGGTAAGTCGACCTAAGTTACTCCAGCTACATGTCTACACCGCACTGGGTCGACGGGAGATGCTCTCCCGTCGACTTACCTTCATCTTCTCATTCCCAGTGGAGTACTGGAGTCGACCGGAGAGCGCTCTGCCATAGATTTAGCGGATCTTCACTAGACCCACTAAATCGACCCTTGGTACATCGATCGCAGCAGCATCGATCCCTCGGTAGTGTAGACGTAGCCTCTGTCTTTCCACTCAGAAATGACCACACTCACCAGATTGCCTGGGACCCAAAAAACCTTCCAGAGGAAAACTTAGCAGAAACAAATTCCTCTCCAGGGAATGTTTTCAGCTTCAATGTAATAGTGTATTTCGACCAAATGAAATTGGGTCAAAAATGTTCCAGCTCTCCTTTTTATTGACATTTTTAAATTTAACAAAATTTCAAACTTTTTCATTCATCGACAACAAGGTTTTTGATATATAAATTTTTTAGCCATTTTAATACTGTTTTCTCATACAAAAAATGGAAATAATATTTGATTAAAAAAGTGTTGTGAATAATTTCTTTAAAAAATTGAAACATGGCCCCAGTTTGAACAATGCTTGAAAAAAAAAAAACCCTTTGAATTTTTTAATGAAATTAGTTCATTTTTGACCCACTCTGGCCTGCACCTTGAAGAAATAAAAGCAAAAACACACATTTACACATGCACCCCACTTTAAGAAGTTAATAATCTTGTCAATGTTGCCCCACCTGCCAAGTGGTGGGGGATCTGGGGTCTTGCAGGTCAGCTTCCAGTGGAGGAGAAATTGGCAAATGGAATTCAAGCCTAGCCTAATTGTAACTTGCTTTATTTATGTATATACACCAATCCTGGAACAGAGGTGGTCAGAAACAACATGCAGGCAATGGATAACTCCAAAGCATGGGAGTCTTTGGAGCCATAGTTTTGGTTTGGTCCATTATAGAAATGAAGGGCCATTTGCAAAATTTAGCTCCAAATTCAAATACCCCTAGAGTGTTTGGATGTGCAGGTTTGATTTCTGATCGTGCCCAGCTCTGCTTTCTATCTCAGTCATTTTTTCCCCAGTTCCTGTGAGGTTTGTTATTGTAGGGCTGCTTTTAACTCTAGAGCTGCTGAAATTGACTTTTCTTCTTTTACAGAAAATGCTTTGAGCATGTCTGAATCCTCCTCTTGTTATGGCTCAGCTCAGTTTGGAACACCAGTAGAAGGGAAGCCCTTTTCCAGCCTGCTGAGCCGTAGCTCTTTCATACTGAGAACATAGGCGCATGACAGCCAGTTTACATCCTTCAGTGGATGAGGACACTTTGAATCCATGAATTAACACAGGATAAAGCTCTAGCATGTGTTCTCTCACTTCTGATGTCCCTGTGTTCTCTGACTGTGCTCTAAACCTGAATTGGTGACTATGGCATTGCTTCAGCTTGCAGCAGATGAGTTTGTGGAATGCACCCCCCAGGCTGGCAGGTCGTCTGTGTAAAATGTGTCAAGCATCCATAGCCTCCGTATCCACGAGACCCAAGCACGGGCGAATGGCAGACGTGTATGCTCCAAACATCAACCCCTCCTCTTGCAACATCTGCAGGACTTGTTCAGAGACACAGGTGTCTCTCGCATCCCTCTGGGGCTTTACAAAGGGAGCTTGGCGCAGCCGGCCTGCTCTCTTCTGAGTGCACTGCCTGCTGCGTCTAGAGAGCTTTCCTTTGTGCAGGTCAGAGTGCACATTCCAGGCAGGATTCAATGAGGAAAATGACAAGCTGCCACAGGAGCAGATCAGTGCGTGTGCAAGCTCCAGGCAAGCGTGCAGACATTGGTGATAATCTGACATACCAGAGGCAAGGGAATTCCCCTGTTTCTAACACTACACATAGAACAGCAGCATGGACACCGTTCTATAGCTGGAATTTAAATCCCGACTCCAAGAGCATCTTAGCATTTAGGAAACTGGCTAAGAGTTTGCTGCTTACAGCTTGAAGTGCTAACTGCTTAGCAATGAAGCATTTTATCCATCAGCAAGGCCGGCTCCAGGCACCAGCTTGGCAAGCAGGTGCTTGGGGCGGCCACTCCAGAGAGGGGTGGCAGGTCCAGCAATTCGGCGGATGGTCCCTCACTCCCGCTTGGAGTGAAGGACCTTCCGCCGAATTGCCGCTGCAGATCGCAATGGCGATCGCGGCTTTTTTTTTTTTTTTTTTTTGGCTGCTTGTGGTGGCCAAAACCCTGGAGCCGGCCCCATCCATCAGACAATCCGAGCATTAATTGCTCAGTGGCTGGTGGAATTCCAGTCCACAGTGATGGTGATTTGTGAATAAAATGCCCTTTCCATGAAAATTCCCTTCTTAAAACAAAAACATTTTCAAATCCCAATTTTTTTTTTACCGGTTTTCAAAAATTGCTTGAAAAATCTATTTTATATTCCATGAAAAATGTCAAAGATGAAGAAAATTTTTCGGTTTTGTCAAAACTTTTCCGGTTTTCATTGAAAAATTGAAAATAATTTCCCCTCGTTTTTGAAAACCAAAAGTTTTCCAGGGTTTTGGTTTTTCAACAAAAAACAAACAAAAAAGATTAAAAATGGAACGTTTCTCATGAAAATTTCTGTGTTGTGAAAAAGTCATTTTTCACTGGAAAAAATGGGCTTTTCATGCCCATGGTCAATTTTGAACCATCGCTGCACATTGCATTGGCAGATGTGCCCGCCCCCACCATAATGAGGATTGAAGTACAATCCTGTTTGTGACTGTAGAAATGGTCTGTAAACTTTTGAACACCTCATCAACCAATGTTTCAAGCAGTGATAGCCCTGCGATACTTTTGCCATCCAATCCATGTCACCTGAGGGCGAGACAATTAATTAAATCGCCAACCTAGACTTGACAATCTGACATTGCTGTTTTTAAGGAATGAAGGAGAAGACTGGAAAAAGTTTGGCTGAAATTCTTTGACCACCCCTGTTCCCAAGAAACATTCTGCCTGACAGAGGACTCGCCCCCATGAATGGACGGTAATAAACCCAAGTGTGCTGAGCCCTAACATCATTCAAAAAGTGGAAAGAACAAGAGAAATTCCAGCAGGCCCCCCTCTCTGGGTGGCTTTCTCCCACCAGGACACTGAACAGAGAGGAATTCTTTATGGTTTTAAATGTTATGTGGGGATTGGTATCCCGATTTTTTCCTCTCTTTGGCTGCACTCATAGATCACAACAGCAGCAAAGGGCGGGGTAGGTTTTAGCCATCAATGTCTTTGGAGCTTGGTTCCTGCATGTTAAGTGCAATGATGTGTGATATTTGGGACAACTGCTTGAACCCAAATCCATTAGCAGCCTGCCTGCTGAATCCCTGAAGTCCAGCTGTCTCATTCCGTTAGAGGGAACACAAGTGAAGTGCACTCTTCAGAGTTGCTAACTCAACATGACAGGTTAGATCTGCTGCCCTGATCAGAGAAGCTGCTTCTGGATTTATCCTAGGCACTGAAGAAAGGACTCAAACTCCCCTTTTCCCCCCTGTGCAATAAAGTTTGACCGTAGTTCTGCCCCAGTAAAGTAACAGCAGCAACTTTCATCCTGAAATATCCTACTGTACAAATATAATCATTCACCTGTCACTGAAATGCAGCCACATCTGGGGTGCAGGCCAGCAGCTGGTTAAGAACGCAAGGCTATACAAGTATTTAGGCCAGGAAGTGCAGAAGACTCTTCTACTTGAAATTACAGAAGAAATTTAGGCAGGCAGGATCAGGGCCGGCTCTAACTTTTTTGCCGCCCCAAGCAGCAAAAAAAAGTGCCACCCCGCCGTAACACCCCCCCCACACCGAGCGCTGCACCGCCGAACAACCGCCGCCCCCCGCCGCGCTGCCGAACACCCCCCACCCCCCGCCGCGCTGCTGAACTCCCCTGCGCAGAGCGCCGCCGAACACCCCCCGCCGAGTGCTGCGCCGCCGAAACCCCCGCGAGCGCTGCGCCGCTGAACAGCCCCCGCCCCGCTGCTGAACACCCCCGCCCCCCGTGGAGCGCCGCGCCGCCGAAACCCCCGCCGAGCGCCGCGCTGCCGAACACCTCCGCCCCCCGCGCGGAGCACCGCCAACCCACGCCACCCCAAGATTGGCCGCCCCTTACCAGGTGCCGCCCCAAGCACGTGCTTGGTTGCCTGGTGCCTGGAGCCGGCCCTGGGCAGGATGAAATTAACCAGGATGCAATTTGACCAAGACACTATGGCTAACACACTTATGGGTGGAACAATATTCTCATGGGCTTCCAAATTCAAAGTGTGGGGCAGTAGGAAACAGGTCTGGAGTGTCCCCATTCCTATACACTGGTTTCCACTCACACAGTGTCCACCTTAACCCACACCACCGTGTTGCTTTCCCCAAGGTCCCTGATGACTCTGCCCCTCCCCACAACTCCACCTCCACTCCCAGCTGGATGTCTGGCCTTTCATGGCCGTAACTGTCAAAAATGGCTCTCCTGGTTCTTCCAACATGTTTCACCCTGGGCCACGCATCAGGCAGGCAGCTGTGTGTGCAGATCCAAAGCAGTGTCCAGTCACTTCCCCCCATTTCTTGGCAGTAGCTGGAGCGAGCTGAAGTTCAAGAAGAGATGTGACAGCTTTCCCCACTACTTGCTGTCCCTCTGATGCATTCTCTGCCTGTACCTCCTCATGCCAACAAACCCCTTAGGTGCGATTCTCCCCCCTACTGTAGAGTAGGTCTGGAAGCATCCCTGGATGCCACTACCCTTCTGAAAGGCACCATGGGACTTCCAAGAACCTCAAGCCATCAGGACCTTCATTCACAGCTCATCCCAAAGGTGTAGGGAAACCTTCAGCAGCTTTAAATCAGCATTGCTGCCATAGGAATGGCACCGAGCTGGCTCAGCAGGGTCAAGGATCTGGCCCCAGATGTTTATACTCTAACACTTGGATGCTATTGTTAGGAGTAGAGCTAGTTTTTTTAAAAAAGGAAAATGCAGAAATGTCACCATTGGGTCCCTTTCCAGGCTTGACAGAACAATTTTTTTTTCTGATTTTTTTTTATTTTAATATGGACTAAATGCCTAATATTCCCTTTCCCCTCATCTTTTTGCCTCCCTATCCCACTGAATATAATCGAATTAATAATATCCAGGTTCGCTTCTTTTCCCCCACTTTTTCATTTGTTCTCTTGCCATTCTCTTGCTGTTCACAAATTGAGGCCATTTTGAAAAAGCGACAGAGGCGCAAAAGGAAAAAAGAACCCCAGATATAATTCACCCCACTGCATTCCACAGGAGAAAAGGGGGAAAGAACATATTTCACATTTTTACATTTTGATTAACAACATTTAAAATAAAACTAAAGTCTGGGGTTTGGAAAATGGCCATTTTTCATGGGGGGGAAGGGGGGGGAGAGTTTTGACATAAAAGATTCCAAGTAGCTCATGTTAGAAGCAACGTAAAATTTTGCATTTCTGTAGTAATTTGCATTTGAGGAGCTAAAAGAACTATAGAACAATCTAATCCAACTTGTCCTTGTTTCTCTGTAGTCATGTTCCCTGTACCACCTCCCCTGG
Organism: Terrapene triunguis; assembly: GCF_002925995.2. Lineage (NCBI taxonomy): Eukaryota > Metazoa > Chordata > Testudines > Emydidae > Terrapene > Terrapene triunguis. The sequence goes on along the minus strand of NW_020664563.1, from coordinate 6,806,297 downwards.
GAACCCTTTCTACCACCTGCTTTCTCTTACACTTACAGACATTTACCTAATATGCAGCCTAAGCTTCCCTTTTAGTTTCAGGCCATTAGCCTTTGTCCTGTCATCATCTGAGCATAATTCTCTTCTTCCATTTATGTTACCTTGAAGCTACGGTATTTATACACTGTTATCCTGTCCTGTCCCAGAGCCCTCTCTTTTCTGGACTATACAAATATAGCTTAGTCAGTCTTAGCCTCTTGAATCTTTATATTATTTTCCATGCCCTTATTTTTAGTTGCTCCACACACACAATATTCTAGCAGTGGTCCCACCAAGGATGAGGCGAGAGACACTACTGCCCTCCCAATTTTTACATGTGATTCTACTGTGGCCTCGTGGCTAGGATGCTGAGACTTAGGAGACCTGAATTCTAATCCTGGCTCTGCCATTGAGTAACCTTAGACATGTCACTTTATTGCAGTGGGCCTCAGTTTCCCCATCTGTAAAATGGGGACAATGATACCAACTTCCTTCGTCAAGTGCTTTGAGATCTATGGATGAAAAATACAGTACAGGATCTAGCTATGTGTAGCGGGGTGGTTACCCCACTCCTGCCCTTAAGGGCTTAAAACAGCCCTGGGAGAGGGCTGTGGCAGGGGAAAGGCTGGGCTGACTGGAAAGTAGCCACAGCTGTGGCTGGCTTAATGAGGGCCCAGCTGGCCCTTATAAAAAGGCTGTGAGCAAAAGGCCCAAGAGAAGCCTCTCTCCAGGCTGGGAGAGAGCAGGGCCTGGCTGCCGAGAAGCTCAGGGTACCTAGAGTAAGGCAGGGCTGGGGAAAGGCCAGAGGGGATGGGGAGCTCTCGGCTGGCAACTCCCCAGGCTGCAGGGCCTTGTCCAAGGCCCCATAGAGGTACTGGGTTGTAGAGAAAGGGCAGGTCCAAAACCCCCTTGCCTGTGATGAGTGGCTTATACTGCAGTCTGCCCCAGGGAGTGGGGGCTAGTTGGTGACTGGCAGTAGCCTACGACTGAGGCGAGGTGGGGATAGGGGGTGGGGGTTCCCTGGGGAGGGAAGACCCCGAGACTGAGGGGTGTACTGCCAGGGGGCAGCATCCTAGATAACGGGGCACCCGAATCCTGGGAGGGACACGGAGGCCAAGCAGCAGCGGGACACTGGCCTGCAGAGGACGCTCTGGGCTGGAAATCGAGCTAATTCCCTGAGAGACCAGTAGGAGGTGCCACAGGGGTGAGTCTGCATGCTTACAGTATGATTATACAGCCAAGAATGCAGTGGGAGTTCAGATAACACCCTGGGAAGAAGGTTACAGTTATGATCCTTCTTTCAGTGACAGGAGTGACTTGCCTAAAGTCACACAGTGCATCAGTGGCCCAACCAGCACTGTGACCCGAGAGTCCTGCCTCCCCACCCTGCACTAACAACTTAACAATACTCCCTTTGCCAGGCTGAAGAGATGGAGCAAGGTGCAGCTGCGTAACTACAGAGTCAGAGCTGGCAGCACTTGCATTGTGCTGCAGAAAGTGACCCAGGACAGGCTGGAGTCAGGGATAAAGAAGTATATCGCTGAAAGACACCAGAGGACTTAAACCTTCTCTGTTATGAACTGTGGGGCTGTTCGGTGTGTAGGTGAAAGGGCTGTGGAAATGGTGGGTGCATGGAAAACCCCAACGGCTTAGCAAATTCCTTCCCCCAAGGTGTTAGGGCCCTCTGGGGACTGCTCTGTGCTAGATTGTCCTTGGCCCTGGGACAGGTGTGTCTTAAGGAGGGTAGGCAAGGAGCCATGCCCCAGAGCCAAGAGCAGCTGCAGTCTCTGCATGCAAAAGACAGCAGAAGCAGCTCTTTCCTAGCTATCGGGGGGGCGGGGGCGGGCACAAATCAGCCAAAGGTGCAGCCCCCTTAGTGTAAGGCCACTGGGCCTGATTCTCCACAGCACTGCTCTAGCACACTGATGTCATGCTGTCAAGATCAACGGAGTAACACCAGCGTGTCACCAGGGTAGTGCTTGGAGAACAAGGCCCAGTCTCTTCAGAGGCGTTAAACCTCATTTCCCCTGTTGTGAGCGCAGAATCCCCCCCTGCATCTACTGGGGATACATGATGCGTGGAGATGAATGAGGTGTTACTGGTGCTCCTTCGGGATGGCGTGCACAACTCACCACTTGAGTGATACAGCTGCTCCAAACACAGGCTAATAAAATGCATAAACCGTGCCCAGGCCATGTCCTCGCCCCCCTCCTCCCCCAGGCCTTGATCCAGGAAAGCACTTAAGCACGTGCTTAACCAGAGATTAGGCGGGTGGGGCAAAAAGAGAGGAACCTAAGCGTATAGCCCAGTACAAGGCCACTTGTGCCCAGCTGTGCCTTTCCTACTGCTGATAATTTGTGTACAGAAGCCTCATAGTAGCTGCTTGCCTGGGAGAATGTGCAACGGGCAGGTAAATTTAATGCTCACTTGTGTCACTCAGCAGCATTTCTCTCCCTCTGCTGTGCCTGGCTCTCTGGGGGTATGTCTACACTACAGGATTAATCCGAATTTAGATCATTCGAATTTGGGAAACAGGTTGTATAAATTCGATTGTGCGCGGCCACACTAAGCACCTTAATTCGGTTTTTAACCACATTAATTCGGTGGTGTGCGGCCACACTACCCCATTAATTTAAACACAGTAATTCGGTGGTGTGCGGCCACACTAACCCTAATTCGAATTAACAAAATCGATTTAGGCTCTACTCCGTTCGTCGAGGTGGAGTACAGAAATCGATTTAAAGGGCCCTTTAATTCGAATTAACTGGCTCTGTAGTGTGGACGGGTGAAGGGTTAATTCGGATTAACGCTGCTAAATCCGAATTAATCCCGTAGTGTAGACCAGGCCTGGGATTGCTCCTTCATGACCTGTCCCTGGTGCTGAATATTAACCCCAGGTTAACTCCAGCCAGTCATTTTCACTTATGCAAAATACCCTGGACCCGGTTCTCAGTTACTCTGTTCCTGCACTTGGGGCAGAGATGGAGGGTCTCTAAGCCACCTCATATTCTGGAACTATGTGTACATTTGATCCTTGGCGTAAATTAGAGGTGCCCCAGGGCTGCTGGAATTTAAACTATTTCCCATGACTCCCTATAAGCCCTGGGAAGCAGAGAATAACCACAGAGCACTGCATGGCCACTGCACGACCAATCTACGCCAGGGGCCAGGAGTCAGCGCTGGTGTGGATCCCTTAGGCCAGCTCTGAGGATCGGGAGCCCTTAGACCAGGGAGGTTCCCTGCACTGGGATTTTCTGGGGGGGGGTGTTGATAGTCCCTTTATACGGCCAGAGTGGCCTAATGGGGCCTTAGTGTAACTGGGAATCAGATCCACCATTGTTGGCATTAAGTTGGGAAGCCCAGTTACCACATGGGGTATTTCAGTCCACTCTTGGGCTGTCTTCACTGGCATCGAAACATCTTCCAAGCCAATACAAAGTGCCCCTGGTCGCACCAGAAAGCATCTCTCATCATCTCAGCACAGTTACAGGGATGCCATCAAGGAGTGTAGGCCGGAAATGGACAATTGGTTTTTAAATAATAGGGTTCACACGAAGCTTAGTATGATAACAAATCAGCAACACCTACATACTTCTTCATGGCTGCCATTAAGCCTCTCACCTGCCAGTTTTAGCCAGGGCATGTATTTAACAATGGACTGAACAAAGCAATCACAAGCATGCTGTAGGGCAGAGGTTCTCAAACTGTGGTCCATGGACCACCATTGGGCTGCAAGCTCCATTCAGGTGGTTCCCTCTAAGGTGCGCGCCTGGGTGGCTGCACACAAGACAATGAAGGGCCACCCACCTAATTAGTGGAGCCGCACAGGGATGGCTCCACTAATTACGTGCCTGGACCCTGGAGAAGACGCACATGTAAGGTCAGGTGGTGGCCTTGGGGGGAATAGGGGGTAAGTGGGAGGGGGCAGTGAGGTGATAAGAGGGGGTGGGGGAATTTGGGATGTGCAGGGCTGTGGCAGCCAGAGAAAGAGGAAACTTCCCCAGCTCCAGGGCTGCAGCTACCAGGGAGAGACGGCCCTCCCTCCCAGCCTCAGCTCTGTGGTGGGGGAGAGAACCCCCTCCTTCCCAGCCCCTGTTCGAGGGCTGCCACAGCTGGGGGGAGAGGGCACACCCATTGCATTAGAAAGCTAAGACTACTGATATTAAAATATGAGTTGTGTGCTTTTATATGTAGAACAAAAAAATGTTAATTATTATTAAGGTTTTTTATATAAAGCACTTTTATCCAAAGTGCTTTACAATAGTTAGCTAACAGTACAAACAACATTCAGAAAGATCATTAAGTGGTCCGCTGAGACCCTCAGCAATTTTCAAGTGGTCCGCGAAAAAAAAGTTTGAGAACCACTGTTCTACGGTTTGATCCTGCCAGGGCCAATTATAGGCACATAACTAAAACGGGTTGAAAAAGTTGGAAAAAAAACTGCAAAATAAAATTCCTATTTTTTTATTTGAATTTGAAATTTCGAAGACAATTTTTCATCAGTGTTGCAAATTGTGAATATTTTTGACTGTCACTCTCTGAACAGTATTATTAAACTCAAACACAAGCTGAAGAAGTATGCAGTATGTAATGAAATTAAAGCTGGGCGAAAGTTTTCCAACAAATACTTTATCAAACCAAAAATGCAGTTTTGGTCAACCCAAAACGAGTCGCGAATTTGACACAAATAGTTTTGCCCGGCCCCAAAATGGCCAGAGGAGGAGGAGATTCTGTTAATCTTTTACCCCTTCCCCTGTGACCAAGAAGCCCAGGGGTTAGTGCTCTCCGCCGGGGTGTGGGCGACCCAGATTCTCAGCCCCCAGCTGGAACAAACCTGATTCCCAAAAAAATTCCAAAAGAATTCAGATTTGATTCAACCCAAACTTTTTTTTTCTTTCATTTTTTTGGAATTGCCACCAAACTGAAAAATCAATTATTCACCCAGCTCTAAATTAAATAGAAAAGGGCCTATTCTCCCTGTCCATATTAATGGGAGTTATTCAGGAATAATCAGAGGGCCTCTTTAGGTCAGATCCTTGTAAACGGCTAAACATACACAGCTGAAAACTAAGTGTTCAAACTCAGTCATTCATCCCAGAAACACAATGAGCTGTAGCAAAAGAACAGAGTCGCTGGTACCCACCTGAGGGCTGGTGTGCGCCACAAAATTCATGCCAGGAGCTGAAGACAGGGAAACAGAATGAGATCCAATGGACGAAGCGATGACTCTGTATGGCGAGCCTAGCGCACTTGCAGGCGACCCTATCGTGTTCATTGGAGACGCAAGAGTCCTCGAAGCACTCACTGGAGCCTCCATGTAGCTGGGATGGCCATCCACTGAATTCCCTGGGGAAAAGCTTGATGATGAGCTCACCGATGTAGAACTGGTGTGAACGGGGGAATCTAAAAGCACAGGAGAAAAGCCTTAGTAAAGAGAGGGGGAAGGGAAAACAGACCAATATCTTCTCCATATCAGTCATACTCTGGATCACCCTGTCGGAGTGGCTCATGAGCGTGAGTGCCAACCTCAGGGCAAACTGCTACAAACCAGGCCGCAAACCCCAAATTGGTTGTGAGTTCTATACTTCGATTTCACCAACCAGGTATCAAGTGTGAACTCCTCAAGCACTCTAACAGCCTTTATAATGGAGTCACAGACAGCCCCCTTGGGTACGCCGATCTGCCTTGTCACCCAGGTGAGCCTGCCTTTGTCATAGATGGACCCTTACACTAAAAATCACAAAAATATTCAGGATCAGTCACTTACCCCGGGTCAATTTACCTCAGATCTCATGCCAAAGACAATACTTGTAGCCAATCCGATAGTAAGCTAACTAAAGATTTATTAACTAAACCCTGGTCTACACTACAAAATTACTTCAGTATTACTGCATCGCTCAGGGGTGTGAATAATCCACCCCCTAGCGAGGTAGTTATACCGACCTAAGCGCCCGTGTAGACAGCGCTAGGTCAGTGGGAGAGCTTCTCCCACCAACATAGCTACCACCTCTTGCAGAGGTGGAGTTATTAAGCCAATGGGAGAGCTCTCTCCCGTCGGCTTAGAGCGTCTTCATTAGATGCACTACAGCAGTGCAGCTGCAGCTGTAAATTTCTAGTGTCGACCTGCCCGAAGAAAAGAAACAAGACAGTTATTTACAAGGTTAAAGCAGGTAAATATATACTCACAAATGAGTTACAGTCTTAGGTTTCAAACAGTGATAGAAGCTGCTGTAATGCGCGAGCTCTCTATGTTCTTTAGAGCTGACCCAAGCTGCCCAGCTGGGGATCCCTTGCTTCTCCTTAGAAGTCCTGCCCTCTCCCTAGAAGTCCAAGGTGCACAGGGGTCTTTGCCTATGTTAGGAATCTTTGCCCCTCAGAGTCCAAACAGCATAAGGGTAGTAATTTTTCTTGCCAGGGATTTTTATCCCCTTCCCCCAGAGCTCAACCTGATGGGACAAGGGTTTGTGCAGGTCTCCACTTCTTGGGTGTTGGTGGAGCAATCAACAAAGTATTTTGTCCACTGTTCCAGGATGACTTGTCTGATGTCTGTGGGCCTTCTTTTGCTGGGCAGGAGGCGACACCTCTTGTGGTAAGCTAGTATCTCACACTCGGTAAGGCTTCTCGTCTGACTGGAGGGGTTTGCAGTTTCAAAGCAAACACTTTTGTAGTTACAGAGCAAAACACTTAAATATTACCTTAGAGCATGGGATACAGATATTCCAAGTGAGATTAATGCAGGCAGCAACTCACAAACCGTTCAGAAAGTCCAAACACTAAACACATTTCTATAAAGCCAATGTCCATTTTAAAAACGCTAACACACAGGTGAGCCAGACTGGTTTCCAGCTATGCGTTTGTCAGTGTTTAATGAGGCCTATGCATGAGCTGGCACCTGGTCTGCTAGCATCACACACCCATGGCAGTGTATACAGAAAGGAAGGAGGAGCTGCACTGGTTGAGACCATTGGGGCATTTTGTCTGGTACCTCGTCTGGCCTCCTGCCATACCAGACCACACCACTGACCCATCTAGTCTTGCATTTCACCCCTCCTCAACCAAGAGCAGATTGTTGAACCTTCTAATCAGCATCTTTCCCCCTGCAATTCCACATCAGATCACTGGTATCTCACCTCCTGCCGTATATCAGACCCTTGACCCATCTAGTCCGTATCTTGCCTCCCATGATATTGTTTGGGTCATTTGTCCATTTAGTTTGGTATCAAAATGCTCCAGTTTCAAGAGTTATTTCAGACTCTTATTATGACCTTTGCTTTGACTATCATGTTGGAAGATATGCTAAGATAATCAGTGCCAAAAAAGCCGGAATTGAAAACTCACGCCAGTTTGCAAATTATATATCATTATCCTCTTCTGTTGAATGAATGTGGTACTGATAAAAGCTCTTTGGTTGACATCTCAAGCTAAATCAGTGCAATGGATTCTGGGTAAGATTTCAAGTTACAGTACTTACAGTACCGAGATACACAGAGTCTGAAAAGTACCTTCATTTTTCTGCATTTAAAACTAGAACAAGTCAGCCGTGTTCCTCTAAATCCAACTGAACAACACAAAAAACAATAAATGGATCTCTCTGAGCTGAACATTTTTGGAAAGTGTGCCATGTTTGGAACAAGCTGATTGATTGGAGGACAGAAGGAATGAGTTAGATAACAGTCAAGGGCCTGTCTCCTGAGGGGAAAGTGTTCTTACTTGGAAACCATTAGGGAACAGGACATTTTCCTTATAATTTCTCTTCCAGCTGAAGAATCACTATATCCCCCGCTGAGGATACTGAGGAAGAAACAAGTGAAGTGACTCCCTTAAGGTCACATAGGACTTTGGTAGCAGAGCTCGGATGAGAACACAGAAATCCTGCTTTTCATGCCTTTGCTCTACCTATTAATCAAGACCACCTCTCTTTGTCTTGAAGGCTTCTGTGGTTGTCATTGTATCCTTTTGGTATGTGTTCCTTTCCCACCGGGAGAATTGATCCAAAAAGCAAAAGTAAGAATTGACAAAGACCTTTTCCCCTCCCTGTGCAGAATTAAATCTGAAATGGGTTGATAACGGCAAAATCCAGTCCTCCTTGACTCTGACAAATGTCTTTAATGTTATTCAGGAAGCTGACCTTTTCCCGTCTTTATTGTGCAGCTTCCCTCTGAATCAGATTTGATTGTTACTTCAGGTAAAATAACAAACACTGTCACATAAACAACTTTGCAGCAATGTTAAAAGAAGAAAAGCTGCCTTATTTGCAAAGCCAACAGAAACCAACAGTCATGCTCTAAGCCAGTGGCTCTCAACCTTTCCAGACGACTGTACCCCTTTCAGGAAGCTGATTTGTCTTGCATACCCCAATTTTCACCTCACTTGAAAACAACTTGCTGACAAAATCAGACATAAAAATACGAAAGTGTCACAGCACACTATTACTGACAAATTGCTGACTTTCTCATTTTTACCATATAATTATAAAATAAATCACCTGGAATATAAACATTGTACTTACATTTTGGTGTATAGTATATAAAGCAGTATAAACAAGTCATTGTATGAAATTTTAGTTTGTACTGACTTCGCTAGTGCTTTTTATGTAGCCTGTTGTAAAACTAGGCAAATATCTAGATGAGCTGATGTACCCCCTGGAAGACCTCTGCGTACCCCCGGGGGTACACAGACCCCGGTTGAGAACCACAGTGCCAGCCATGGAAAATCAGTTGTGATGACCTTTCCTCTATGCACCCTCATCTCTCCACTCAGAGTGGAATACTCTAGGCATGAAGGTTCTGCTTTAAGAAACCAACAGAAGAAATACCACTCCACTGAAAGGTTAGTGGTAGGTAATGCAGACCACAGATGGGCCAGCTAGATCAGAAAACATTAAAGATGGAAAATCAGACAGCAAATCTAAGGCTGCTCGTGCGGTGAAGAGAAATGACCACACATTGTGAAATAAGAGTTCAGTCCCAAGCCTTGCTACAGATTTCCTGAGTGACCTTGGGCAAGCTCATTTCACCTCTCTGGGCCTTGTTATCCCCAGCTGGCAGATGGGGACAATAATGCTTACCTGTGCCTTACAGGGTTACTGGGAGGCTTAATTCATTAATGTGTGTTAAAAGTTTTGAGAGTCTCGCTGCTATAGGAAATGAGTACCTTGGTCTGATAAAATGATGAAATCCAGGTACTTACACAGTCACCATCATTGCAGTATCTGAACCCCTTGCAAACACCAGTGAATTTATCTTCACATTGTTCCTGTCAGCTAGGGAAGTATTATTGTTCCTTATGCATATATAACAAACTGAGGCACAGGAAGATTAAATGACTAATGGCTTGTCCACATAGGGAAACTGACTGGAACAGCTATTCTGGAATAGCTCCCTTTGTGGACTCTTTATTTCTGAATAAAAGTCACTTTATTCCAAAATAATTAGTGTGCTTCCAAAGGGGAGTAATTATTTTGGAATAAAATCACTTCTATTCTGGAATAGAGTGGTCATACAAGCATCTCTTCTACCATAGCTTATTCCAGTCCATTTCCCCATGTAGACGAGCCCTAAGGTCACATAGGAAGGCTCTAGGAAAGCCATGAATTGAATCCAGGCCTCCAGAATGCCAGTCCAGTGCCTTAACCTCAAGACCAACCTTCCTCCCTTTCGTCCAAAAAAATTTACAAATCAGTTTATACACAGTAAAGCTCTGAACATCCTTCACAACACCCACCCATAAATTGTTTTATTAGGTAAGTGAGCCATGGGATGTGCCAGGTATGAGGACAGTGAGGGGACAAAATATCTAATATCCTACACTACAAACACAGATGCACTGCCACTGTTCTAGTCTCTAAGCATGCCTAGATCTGACATGGATCAAACTGATAATGACAATGGGGAAGATCCCAGGTCCAATGTCGCTAACGCCTGCTAAGACAGAAGACAGAATACAAATACGTATTTCATGGATCAGGGAGGATTCCTGGGGAAAACGAGATTAAAGTGGACCTCACTCTATTGGCTGAAGAAATTGAAGATAGAAAGTTTAGGGGTAATTGTCAAGTTAGATGACCCTACCAAGGGGATAAACTTCCTGGTGGTCATGCAGAAACCATGCACATTAGAACTATGACAGTGCCTAAATCCACAAGACCGGAACAGAGCTGTCAAGCAACGGGATTACATTTGATAAGGTAACAAAATTGGCTGATGCATCCTGCGTGCCAGATGGCAGACAAAACTGGACAAAGAAAGCTCACTGCTAACCACAGTTAATACTCCACATGTAGAGCTGGCTGTACTTGTTCAAAGTAAATGGGCTGAATTTTTATAGAAAAAGGCTGTTTTTTCCACCCAAAGAATAAAAAATGGTGAAAAAATTGTTAACGTCATCTACATTTTTTGGTCTCCCCTAAAATTTTCTGCAATAATTTTTATCCAAAATGTTATTGAAATTTTGCATTTATCAAAAAAACTGGTTTTCAGAAAATAAAAAAGAAGCATTTATAAGCATTTCGGTAACTGTTTTTATAGCATTTTTTATTTTTAGTTTTTGAACCCAGTGAAATGGAAACAATTAAAAAAAAATTACAAAATTAAAAACAGAAACCATTTAGATCATCTCTACCCACAAGGGCGGTATGGATGCACCTGCTCATGCCTCAGTATTCATTCATCCTAAGAAGTGTTTCAAAAAGAAAATGGACTAAAGACACACTGAGCTCTGTGGGCTACAGCCATTGGTGATGACATACATTGGTGTTGAGAGCTGTGGCAGAGGAAATGCTGCGGAGTGACAAAAGGGAAGAACTGCCCCCGGTACTTTGTGCACCTTTTCAAGCATGCACTTTTTGTAACGCTTATCAGCAGAAGCGCATAACAGCAGCACAGACCCCACTGTGCATCTGTGGTCATGAGATATTTTGCAGACAGTGTTGCCACCTCTTGCAAATTTATCAAGGATGTCACTTTTTTTTTGAAGTCTCTCAGAGTTCTGTGGGTATGGGGGAATCTCAGTTTTTATGAAAGACCAAAAAAATTATTACAACATTTGTGGGTTGTTTTTTAAATTCCAGCTCATGGAGTCATGTTAATATGTGAGAATCTCGACTTGCATTGCTTAAAAAAGTAACTTTCTAGCTCTCCTGACTATAGAGAAAAGCTTGAAAACATGAACCCTAAAGATTCAAAATCCAGACGGCAAATAAAAAAAAAAGTTTTAAAAATCTCATGAGTTTGGGGGACTGACTCATGACTTTTGGGCTGGCAATACTGCATGCCATTAAATGTCTCCGTGCATGTGTGCATGTGTGTATGAGTGAGCACCCATATAGGTGACTGGCTTCAGAGAACAAGAGAAAAGGGGATCAAGTGAGATCCAGCCAAAGCATCAGCAGAGCAACTGAGGATAAATATGTTGGTCACGTGACTCAGCAGTGGCTATCAAGCCCAACCCTGCAGAGATAGCAGCAATCACTAAGAGGAGGCCACCAGGGAATCGTGTAGAGCTAGATAAGATGTCAAGGATGTTGATTTTACCTCTCCACATTCACATCGCACCTTGGAGGAGTTTTGTCACCACTAAAATCTCCTTCTGAAAGTGTCAGTGTTTCAATCAGACACCCAGCAAGACATTACTTTGACCCAAATGAAAAAACTGATTGCCAATGCAGGCAAACACTGGCGTAATATGATCTAAATAAAGAGGCAATCGTTCAGGTGGACACATCTCAGAGAGAACTGGTGGCTGCTACTACTGTACTGCAAAACACCACTGGCTTTCTGTTTATGTCCAAGTCTCTCCCATCCATGGAAATACAACTCTGCACAGATTGAAAAGAGCAGCGTGAAACAGCGGTCTGCTGGGCAGGGAGAGATAGCGCTGTCGGGGAGAAAATTCACAGTGGAGTTTTAGCACAAGCCTTTCAAAGCAATCATGGACAAAAAAAAGTACAGAAAACCACCAGCTCGCCAAAGAATGGTATTGCGCTTGCAGAAGTATGACACTGTGGTTAAACACAGAGCAAGAACGGATATGGCAGATGGTTTGTGTCAGGGTTTGACACTATGAAACAGTCGTTCAAGGCCAAGTGTATTTAGCTGAAGAAGAGCTCTGTGTAAGCTGGAAAGCTTGACTCTCTCAGCAACAGAAGTTGTTCCAATGAAAGATATTACCTCCCCCGCCTTGTCTCTCTCATATCCTGGGACCGACACGCCTACAACAACACTGCAAACAGTTTGGCTGTGTCAGGCAAGGCATTGTCAGTGAAGAAATCAGACTAAGCAAGAGCTCCCGGTTGTCTACATGGCTGGAGACTATCACTGCTGGTTGGTCAAAAGGAAAATGATGGGGGTCAACCACACGTGAGAGAGCTCTAGACACTGAGCAAGGAACTACCCTTCACGGAACTTTGTGGCTGCTCGGACAGGCTTCTGTGGAGCACACGGCAAAAAGAAAGGTTTGTTTGGACTCCAGCTGCATTGTTTGAGTTACTGTTAATGCACAATGACTTATAGGAACCTGAAGAACGGATGGCTCAAGGAACTACCATTGGCACCCAAAACCCTGTGACCCACTGGTTCTCATCAGCATGGGGTTAGCAGCAACCAAAAGCTGCTGCTATCTATTAGCCTCTTCAGTGGCACCACACTGAAGCATAGGGATGAGATCCTTACCCCACTGAAATCAATGGGAGTTTTGCCCAGTCACAAATTAAGAGAGTAGTCTCACACTTAGGAGTCAGGGGCACGCCTAAGATCTAGTCCCAGCAATACCGCTGATTCACTGTGTGACCCAGAGCAAGTCACTTCACCTCCCTGTGCCTCAGCTTCCTCATCCATAAAATGGAGACAATACTCCTGAGGTGTTTGGCTTTAGCATCTGTAAGGTGCTTTAAGATTCTCAAGTGAAAATGTCGTAATTTGTATCACAGTAAGGTCTAGAGGCCCCAATCAAGATCAGGGCCCCACTGTGCTAGGTGCTGTACAGACACATGGTAGGAGATAGTCCCTGCTCTGAAGAGCTGACAGTCTAAACAGACACAGGAAGCATTATTGCCACCATTTTACAAACAAGGAGCTAAGGCACAGCGAGACTAAATGACATACCCAAGATCACACAACAAGTGGATGGCAGAACCAGGAATTGAACCTAAGTCTCCAGCATCACAGCCCAACCATCTTGTTATGCAAGTATAGCGTGTATAGCATTGTTATGGTGGCAATCACTAGATGGTGCTGTAACACATAGTTTTACACGTTCTTTTTGTTAGCAGGCAAGCAGTGTACCTTCTTTGACAAAACACTGTAGTTGGTTTGCTGATGTGGTTGGTTTGGGGGAGCTGTTGCAAACAGCAAGAGTGTTTGTCATTAGCCTTAACCTCTCTCGCTAGAGTCAATTTTTGGTGCAGATTTCTTTGCTGGGACCTGAGCAATGGGGTTTGGGTGAGAATCCTGAATGAGGGGATGGTCTGTGTGCAGTTTGCGACCACCCCTCTTCCAAGACAGGTGTATGTAGCGTAAATAAAACAAATTACACTAGCAAAGTACTCAGGCTCCACATCCCTGATTTTTCCAACAGGAAACTGATCAACAAGGCCCTGACACTTGTAACAGCTCCACAGAGGGACAGCAGGATTATTCTTATCCTTCAGTTAGCAAAGAGAAAATTTCAGCCTAGAGGGGATGGGGAGAGTCAAGTGGCCCAGCAAGAAGATGACTTGCTGTAGAGACTATGATGTTATTGTGGAGGTGAATAGACACTAAATCCAGGGGAAAAAATCCTCTGCACCAGCAGCAGCCTGGAGGGATTGAAATCTCAGCCTTTCCCGACGACTTTGGTACACATGACATTTAAAATAGGCTAACGTGGTCCCAGAGTCTGTCCGTCAGGTAATGAAACATGACAAGCGAATCCTGGAAATTCTGCCCGACTGCAATGTATCAGTGTGAAGGGGAAGGGCAGGCCATTGGCTGAGCAAAACAAGAATCCCAGCCCCATTGCAGTTTCAGGGAGGGGAAAGAGCTCAGATCTACCTGCCCCAGCTCTCACCCTCCTACAGGAAAGCCTGGCTTAATTTTCATATTTACTGGACTCCAGATTAGATTTGCAGCCACTCACCAAACATAAGGCCTGATTTTCCCTGACGCACGTTGGTTTCACGCTGGTGTAACTCCGCTGACTTCAGTGGGGTGCCTCCTGATTCACACTAGCATCAGAAAAAGATGAACTGAGCCCTTATCCTTCTGTAGCATTTATTAGCTCAGGAATGGCTGGACACAAGTTACAAGAGCAATACGATGATGTTAACTCTTTAGCGTCTGAATACTCTGCAGGAACTCAGCCAGGTATTGCCATGCTGGAAGAGACCACAGATATTCTGGTATCCTGCCTCTGGCAGTGGCCGATACCTGATGAAGGAGAGCCAACGGTGCAATAGTGCACAACATTTCTTCCCATCTCCTGCAGAGATTAGCTGACACTCTGCAGCACGCAGTCTGGTGACCCTGTCTGAGCATGGATAACTACAAATGTGGTTAGCGCGAGCATAAAAGTATCCAGCCCTTTGTAAATGCAGCTCCAATAAGTTCCAGATCCAGGACTGGGTCTGTTTGTTTATTTATTTTCAGTCATTGATCAAATGTTTAAATGCTGAAGTTAAAGGGAGGTGTTGAGTGAGTACTTTGCCTGTCTGGGAAATTACAGCACATTTGTCTGCCTCAGACAGCAACAGTTGGTTTTGAAATTCATGTGTAGATTAAATACATTGCTACAGCAAAAAGATAGGGGCTAGGGGAGGAGATTAGCGATGGCTAAAATCTGCCCTACTGGCAGAAAAATACCTGACAGGAAAGCCAATAAATACTTGATTTTAAACATTTTAATAACATTACAGCTTAAGGCCAGCATGACCTATGGTACCACCTTTACCAGCCAGCTACTGAGACACAGGAAAAGAACAAAAAGCTTTGATTCTCAGGTTTTGTCGGAGGGGAGGGGGCGGGTTTAGCTATTGGTGTGGTGCTGGTGCACCCATGTAAACCGTTTGAACCCGATTTAGGCTGCACCAGTGCAAGTCACGATTTACACCAATGCACTCTACGCTGGGAGTTTGCCGCAACATAGGTGTGCTACACAGGTGACTAATCCTCCATATGGACAAAGCAAAGGTGTCCAAATTCAGTGAGCTAAAAGAGGAGCCCTTATTCACAAGCCACATTCCACCCATCAGAGGGCAGTCACATGTGCACGCTCACTCACACAAATATCAAACGCACCGTGCACCAAAACAAGCATATAATGCAGGGACCCGAGTTAGAACCAATTAAACTGGCCAGGTTTGCACACCTGCCTGCTTCTTGACATGTGTAAAAATATCAGATGCCTCTCTCCCAGCCGCTGAGTTTGTAAATTCTAATCCTTGTTGTTGTCTAGGGACCAGAAACATAAATGGGGATTGCTTCCCAGGCACCTTCAAAGGAGTGAAGCTGCTAAAGGAGACAGATTCAGTCAAATACATGAGCATATGCATATGTGTGCTCAGGGATTCAAAAGTACATGTAAGTGTGAGGGTCTTGATATAAGTGCATGCCAGTGTGTGAGTGGGGGATGGTATGTCTTCTCTATCCCAGAAGAGTCTATAGTAAATGGGAAACTATGGAAATTACAGCACTACAAGTGACAAGTCACTGAAAGCTGAGCACTTGACCAGAGAAACAAGGCTTTTTTAGTCAGGCTGTTGTTGTCAAGTTTGCTTTTGCTAATGTCTATTTAACCATTTAATGTCCAATACCTAATATACTCTTGGGAGAAAGGATGGCTGTGTTAAAGATTCGACTGTCCCTTCAATTAAGTTGTAAAAGCCCATAAGGAACATCTCTGAGACTCTCTAGAAGTCCACCAGTAGGTCTAGGGATGACCAGATTTGCCAGTCCTGATATTTCTAAGGATCTTTTCGGGCTTTCTTTATGTATCATAATGAAGCAAAAAGGGCACAAGCTCTTTTTAAAAAATCATTTGTAGCTTGCTTCTAAGAGACTATATATCTTGGAAATGGTTAATTTCTATGGAGAAAGAGATCCAAGACTTTGCTTCCCAAGACAACTGTGCCTTATCTGACACATAACTAGAAAATATTTACAGCAGGTCTTGATTCTCAAAGGACCAGAAAGTACTAAGAATATCCTTGGAGGTGTGCACAGAAGAATACAGTGGGAAGGTCAAAACAAGAAGAGAGCTTCTCAGACGCAGGAAGTGTGGGAACCTTCCACTGAGTCTACTGCTTAACAAAAGCAACAGAGGGTCCTGTGGCACCTTTAAGACTAACAGAAGTATTGGAGCAGACGCGTCTGATGAAGTGGGCATTCACCCACGAAAGCTTATGCTCCAATACTTCTGTTAGTCTTAAAGGTGCCACAGGACCCTCTGTTGCTTTTTACAGATTCAGACTAACACTGCTACCCCTCTGATACTGCTTGACAGGCATCCACCCTTATGGGAAAGTCTTGTAGAAAAAATAACCAGGATAAAACCAATAGGGTGCTATCAAAATGTAATACAGTTCTATTGAAAGGACTCTAAAAGCTAACTGCAATCCAAGAGGAGTTTTGCCATTGGCCTCAAAATGGCCAGGATTTCATCCATAGAAATTAACAGAAAACAAGACATTTTCTATACGTTTTTATAGCCATCCAACAAAATTCTATAGAAGAGAGAAAATTCTCTATTAAATTCTACAGGATGGTTTTAAAACAATCCTATAGAAAGGTTATTGTTTTTTACACAATCCTACAGGACTAAGGGCAGCATCAATCTCTATGCATCAGCTCTACTATTCAATAAATAATGCATACTTCCCATGACAGATGACCATCGCAGGAGGAAAGTGATGTTATACAGCACCTTCTTTCACACACCCTGGAAATCTGAGTAGATCGTGCAATGGTTAGAAGAAAAAATAAAATAAGCTTGAGGAAAGGAAGACAGTTTCCCCAGGTGGTCGTGCCTGTTTGAGTTGTGGAGATATCTGCATTCTCCTTTGGCACCATTAGAAGTAAAATATGGTGCACTGTTGTGATAAGAATATAGAGGAGCTCACAGCAGCTCTTATGTGTTCCCAACTCCTTCTCTGCTGGGTTTCCCAGCTCAAACCATGCTAACCCTATTTGCTGAGTTGCCTCCGTCTTTTGCCATCTTCCTCTGCTCAGGCCAGAGTTCCTCTCATTTCCCATAGTGTTCCTTTCTCCAGGCTCAGATCTGCACTGTCCCATTGAAAAGACCTGGTCCCCTCCAGCCCATTCCACTCTAAAGTTCAGATCCACTCTGCAGCATCACAGGAGCTGCCCTGCTCAGCCACGTCTCTCCGGCACTCTGAGGATGTCTACACTGCAGCTGGGCATGTGTCTCCCATCACGGGTAGCTGGATTTGTGCTAGCAGTGCGGACATGGCATCTCCAGCTGTGACTCAGGCTATACCACAAGAGCAGCCATGCAGCCAATCAGAACGATCAGCAAATCAAGGATTTCCTGGCCTCTCTCTTCCTTCCCTGGTTTTCACAGTCCCAAAGGTCTCCTCTCCCTGACGCTATACAGTAGCTGCCTTTTATTCATTGGCTGAAGTGGGTGGAGAATAAAATTCAGGAATCCTGCAGGCAGCAGTAACACATTTGGGCTTCGTCCCAGAAAAATGTAGGAGGCTG
The DNA here is from genome assembly GCF_002925995.2 of Terrapene triunguis. Lineage (NCBI taxonomy): Eukaryota > Metazoa > Chordata > Testudines > Emydidae > Terrapene > Terrapene triunguis. The sequence continues at coordinate 6,788,589 of NW_020664563.1, read as the reverse complement.
AGCCCGCCTGTGAATTATAGCACAGTGCCAGCTCTGTTGGAGTTCAGGTTGAGCATCGCTTTTTGTAAAGGTCGCCCGTTCTAAGCACTCTGAAGTCCACATTCTTACTGGGATTGTCTTGAAATTTGCTGTGTCTCATCTTGGTGCAGAGTAGGAATAGCAGACCAAGTTTGGGATAATTTAAGCTGGGGGTTTCCAAGAAACAGCCCTCTCCCCAAATCAGCTGTTTACAAAATCACCTGGTTCTTCTATTTATTTATTTATTGCATGCACCAGGGGCACAAACTGTGGCTCAAATTTTTCCCAAATTTGATCCCAATTGGGGACTGATCTCAGCCAGTGCATGGCACCCACTGCCCTTTTGGGGAAGCAATACTGGAAAAGTCAAAGGGTAAAGATTGTAACTCCAAGTCGGCATGAGCTGAACCGATGCACCTAGACGACTGAAATGCTTATGAGCAGCAGGACTGGGCTCTCTTGAAGCCAGAGGCTTTGCAGGCAGTCTGTTGTGCCAGTAACTGTGTGGCTCAAGGTGACATCCTGTGGGGCGTGAACCTGAACTGACATTTTGAGCACTGCCCTTGGCAGTTTTCAGAGGACGTGTGCTATGCCTTGGCTACCATTGCACTGTGTGGGGGCAGCAATTTCTCACACAAAAGAGTGGAACTCAGAGATTTTAAGGCCAGAGGGGACCGCTCTGATCATCGAGTGAGACCTCCTCCAGAAAACAGGCCAGAGAACCTCACTTAGCAATTCCTGCATCAGGCCGGTCGCTTCTGGTTGGGCAGGAGCATCTTTTCTAGAAAGAACTCCAGTCTTGATTTAAAGGCTTTCACACATGCTCACGAGTCTACCACATCCCTTGGTAAATCATTTGAATGGTTAATTACTCCGTTGCACCTTATTTCCAATCTGAATCTGTCCAGCCACTGCTTCTTGTTATGTCCTGGCCTGCTAGTTACAAGAGGCATCCACTGTTCCGTTACAAATGTGTGGCCACCACCACTTTGAGCTGCAGAGACCAGAGAATTCTTGTCCTTCTGTTCCAAACACCACAACCCTCTAGCACACAAGGTACAAGAGAATCTCTCCTGTGGCTGTAGCATTTGAACGTATATCTATGGCCACTGGAGGTATACGCTATGGAAATCCCATGTTAAAGCATTGATTTTTTTAGAGACTTTTATTGGCATGTGCACCTCCAGCACCACAATGCCCCCTACTGAATCGTTTGCAGCACCGCTGCTTGCAGCGCCTGGGTTTTCCTGGGAGTTTTCCTAGTCAAAGATTGACCTGGCCTAACCCTATTTAACTTGGGAGAGCTGACAAGATTTCAGCCTGAGGCGGCATGGCTGCAGGCCAAGCTAGATGAGTACTTATAAAGGGGACTTTGTGGCAAAGCCAAATAGTTCTCATCTCCGAGCGAGTATGCCAACGAGCATCAGCGGCAAATGAGACAGCCACTGCAGCACCCCTTGGAGCCATATTCTTTATCACATGTATCCTTTTAACAAATAAAAACGTGTACATTTAAAAAACTTTTCCGATCCTCCCAGCCTATACAGTGAGAATGGATGAGTCCATGGAACATCCTTATCACATGAGATGACACCTTGTGTCTAGGAGGACACTTGCAGCAGGACAGCTAATGGAGCGACCCACGTGGCTGATGATTCTTTGAGGCTTTGTTTGCAAATAAGGCAAATTCCTACAATATTGCAGGGATCGATGTGATAAGAGCCTCTGAGGCTGTACCGGATCGCTGAAGTAGAAAAAAACTGTTTTGTTACCAAGCTCAACAATGGACAGGTTTCTTCTGGGTTTTAGTGGGCTTCAGTGATTCCATAGTGAAACCCCAGGGCATCCACCAAGTCAACCCTCACTTCTTCCCTGAGGCAGGGAAATCTGTCCCTCCCCAAACAGAGTTCAAGGACATGTCACGAATTGGAACATCTCCTCTCCTCTGTGTTGGTTATTCCCACTTAGAGAAGAATGGGCCCACAGTATCTTTGGTTTTGAGAAATTAGGGCAATCAGATGTCACGTCTTGGCTCCTGCAATGGTCAGGAAGGATTTCTCACCTCCCCCAGTACCTTTACTACCTGAACTGCAAGTTTTCACAAACAGCTGCCTTAGACAAATCCTCCACATCAGCTGGCCATAAAAAAGATCACAGATTAAGGGCTTTGGAAGAGGACAAAAACAATTGATAAGCCAGGAAATTATGGAAAGACAAAGGTGGTGGCTAGGACACCCCTGGAGGAAAGAACCAAACAACGTAACAAGACAGGCATTGGACTGGGTTCTCCAGAGCAAGAGGTGACAGGGTAGACCCAGGACAACTTGGAAACATACAACAGAAGCAGAAAGGAAACCTATCAACATGACTAGGGAAGAAGCTACGAGTAGGTCTACGCTTATGGTGGTGTGTAGGGTACAGACATGGCATGCCCATATAGCAGGGGTATAAAGAACAGTATAGACGGTGAGGCACAGCTTAGGCAAGTAGAGTAGAGCAGAAGGCCCTACAGGCCTGAACCCCCTGGGTACATACTCCACACAGCTCTCTACATGCCCAAGCAGCGTCCACCTCTGTGCTATTTTTAGCAGTATAGCGTCCCGCTGCCTCCTGGCTACCGGAACCTCTTACTGCCGCATGTAACTACACACCATAGTGAGTTTGGATGCAATCTGACTTTCACTGTGTCATGTAGCTACATGAACCCTCCATGCCACCACAAGTACAGACAAGCTCTAAGACCGCAGCAAGAAACCGGCAAAGAAAGGAAGGCCTGGGTGAAGGCCCGAGGGTCTGCATGGAATAAAGCAAGTTTACCAGGGAATCTCAACGTACATTACCAACATTGACACATTCAGCCTCCCAACCCCCTGGTAGGCAAGTGTCACCATCCTCATCTCACAGGCAGGCAGCTAAGCTTCAGAGAGACAGAGGCAGGCAAGAAAGAGCTGAGGAGGCATCCTGCAGATCTGATGAAGACGTTGATAGCCTGGTGGGAAGGGGACAGGCAGGGAGCAAAGGGGTTACCACTTTTGCTCCTCAGCCTTGGTCAGGAGACTCTGAAACCAGCTGATAGGGGCCCTCAATTCATCACACACTGCTCCTGCGGGCAACATCACTTGGAGGTTCAGGGGGGCCAACTACATCTCATCTACAGCTGGTAGTGACTGGGTAGACAGACACCTCTGGTTTCCTGACTCCCCTGTCTGCCAGGCGGTGTTGCTGGGTTTTAGCCAATGGCTAGCATGGAAACGGCCAGCTTTTGAGACCCCATTTCCACTCTCGCCTGCCAGTCAACCAGCACCTTGCCGACCCTCAGCGCCTTCTCCCTACTCCAATGAGAAACAACTCAAAGGCCCCAGGGGAGAGAGTGCTTAGCCTCTGGCAGGGCTGCTGATGTAGCAGAAGCTGCAAAGAGGCTGACCCAGAGTGAGGGGTCTAGACAGGGAAGAGGAGTTGAGGGACTGAGAGATGAGATGGGTATTGGCAGATTTTGGCAGACAGGAACTCATGGATTTGAGGCAGGCTGTACAGTAAGGCATCTACTCCATAATGTATGCAGATTGCATGCACAATTTGTGCAAATGGGATTGGTAAAAGCTGTACACTGTTTCTGGCTTTTTCCTGCCACTCTCTAGGCAGACTGGAGGTAGATTAGACAGACTCTGTGGGGTTCTATCCAACAGCAGCACATGCAGCAATTCTGACCACTGCAGCTCTCTCTGCATTGCTACCACCTGCCAGCTTTTGAACTAGCTACCTCTGGATGTACTTGCCCAATCTGCCTCTGGAAATCAGCCATTAATGGAGGTGTCCAGCCACATATCCAGCCACCTCTTCACAGTCCCAATTTCTGGCAGATTAGTTTTGAAAATCTGGCTCCTCATGGGACATGCTCACTATTGTCCTTCAGTCTTTGGTATTAATGTAAATATTTGTACGCTAAGCAGTTTTATGGTATTGACTCTCAGGGTGACGGGCAGCTACGAATAAGATCTAAAGTTCGTGGTTTAATAACAATAGTCCCGATTTGATAGTGTTGCTGTGGATTTTTTTCAGAAAGGACAAAACTGCCTGGGCTTAGCAAAGAGTGAAACAAAAGTTCAGGAGAGGACAAGAGCAGTACATAATTTCCATGATATCCTAGTTACACATGCCCTAAATATATCAGGATTACCTTCTTTTTCTGCTTAGCCACTTTGCAATTAGCCTTTCACACCCAATAAGTGGAATTGCACAATAAATGAATTAACTCACAGCCAGAAAAAACTCTGCTTATGGCGGCCAAACAATTGCGTATGCTGCCTGGAGGGAAAGGTGTGCTAACTAACTCTGGATTACAAGTGGTTTGTAAGTGGCTATTTTATTATTAAACATAAAATGCTCACAATAAAATACCTAATGATAAATCATTCATAATATTTCACACTTGCAGTGCGTTTCGCCTTCAAAGACAGTGATTGATTTGCTTATGTATGTAGGCAAAAAATGACATTAAAACAAAGAGATTTCAGGCCAGCAGGGGCAATATGGTGATAATATAGTCTGACCTCCTGCATAACACAGGCTGTACAATTTCGCCCAGTGATTCCTGCATCAACCCCAGGTTGAGCTGGACCCTCTCTTTTAGAAAGACCTCCAATCTTGAGTTAAAGAGTCCAAGCGATGAAGAATGCATCACATCGCTGGGTCAGCTGTTCCACTGGTTAATGACACTCATTGTTAAAAATGTGTGCCTTGCTAGTGTGAATGGAATACAGGTGATATTAAGGGTGAAAGTACATATCAGTAACCTGAGGGTTAAAAAAAACATTACAGGGAGGTGGGAATTATCCCCAAAACAAGCATTGGTAACCCAGGAAATTCAGAGCCACAAGAAATCCAACCATGTTAAGGTCTGGAAATGGCCAATTAGGGCCCCCAAACCACCAGACCTTTGCCTTGTAGTGATACCGTGCAATCATGAGGAAGACATTTTAGTGCTTGTGATCGCAGATTAAACCAATTTTTAAAAATAAATTAGGGTGGTGGTTTTTTTTTCATATTTTCTCTCATGGTGTCGGTGCAGGTAGGGGATATGCGTGGGAGGAAGGGGCTAGTAGCAGTGCCAAGGGCAGTGGGTGGAGACCAAAAATGTGCATGAGGTCTAGAGGGGAAGAGGGTTGTGTGTTGCGGGGAGAACGGGGCTATACAGTATGCAGGGATGGGGACAACGTTCCTGGAGGAGCCCTCAGAATGCAAAGACATCGGCACTCAGGCACTGGACTCCCTAGGCCCCCACTTCACATAACGCCAGTGCCCCTATCAGAGCCCCCCTATCCGCTAGGCCCACATACATCCCTGCGTCCCCATTCCATCTCCCCACTGCATCCAACATAGCTGCTTTATTCTCCCCCCATCCCCACAACACTCTCCTTGCTCCCCCAGTACCAGAAAGCAGCACTGTGGGGAGCCAAGAGGAGCGGGGAAGCAGACATGTGGGGATACTGCAGGGAGGGGGGATGACTAGGGATGTGAGGAGCAGGGCAGAGCAGAGGATCAGGGCTGTGAAGGCGCAGGGTAGATAAGCGGGGAAGTGTGGGGCATCATCCCTATCCCCCATTTGACGGCCACATGCTTCAGAGGAAGCAGAGCCCAGCAGGGGTCCCACACCTCTCAGCCCAACAGCTCATTCAGAGCAGGGCTCCCCTCTGATGGAGCCCAAGAGCCAGAGTATGGCCACGGAACCTTTAAAAAGCTGTGACAATGGGGATTGAGCAATCTGCCAATGAGAACCCCTGACACATCTACAGACCCCCATCACGCCAACTCATTACGACTAATGGAAATGAAGCATGCAAATTAGTTAGGGAAGAAGGACCATGATTGATTAAGCTCCCATGTGACACTGGCCCCCCTTAATTTAAAGGAAAGTTTAGAGTTAACCATTATGTGCAAGTCCTATAGAATTTAATAAACAATAACAACTTACTAAAGCAACCCATACATAACACATTGACCATGTGTGTTTGTATCCCTGTGCGGCTGATCCACAGCAGTTCGCTGCTTGGCCAGCTAATCAACTTGGTCCCTTAGCTCAACTGATAGTAGTCTTTACTGAAGAACTAGAGGGCCAAAGTTTGATCTCTGCTGATGACCAGATCAGGGAGTCCTTCCTTACAGATTCCTACAGCAGCAATATAATTGTCTACTAAATGCTATTGGGTGATACAATTGAAGAGAGAGAATATTGTTTTCTAATAAATCCTAAAGCCCTATTTAATTTCTATACATCCCTATTGATTTCCTCCCTATTAAATTCCATAGGGCTTTCCCATAAGGGTGTGCAAAATATGTAGAATACAACAAACATTACTGACAGATCCTAAAATTGCAGCTTTTACGATTCCCCTGCACACACAAAGCCATTGCTTCCTCTTGGTCCTGAAGCTGAGACAGGGTTCTGGAGAACTTTGCTATGTGTGTTTAAATAAGCAATACTGCCAGCTCTCGTGATTTGATCATGCTTTGCAATATTTGGTGTGTTTCTTAAAGCCCCAACTCCTGAAGTCACATGAATACATAAAAATCTCAGCTTTCATAATAAAAGTTTCTAATCTTCAGAGTGGCAGAGAAGAGCTTAAAAATATGGCTCAAATGGACCCCACAGGTTCCAAAAAAATAAAGAAGAAGGTAAATAAAAAGAATTCCCAACGTATTGTTTCTTTAAAATCATCATTTTAAAGACAATCATGATTCTGCGGAGCTGACTAAGAGTTTTTGAGTGCTCAGGATTGGCAATACAAGTCAGACACAGTCTCTCATTCACAAATTGTCCCAGCAGCCATCCAGGCTCCTACCCAACCATCCGCTCACAGGCAGGGAGAATATGCTGTCAAACAACACGCACGGCTCATTGAGTATTCTCTGAAGTGAATTTGCAGTCACTTATAAAGCTTTCCATTCAATCCCCAACTCCCAAAAGCATTTATCTTTGTGCGGGTCTCTCTCTATGTCAGTGTAGAGTGCCTAACACATTGTGAGAGCTGCTAGAATACAAAGAAATTAATAATTATTAATAATGATATTGAGCGCTGTCAAACCCATTGAGTTAAATTAAGGTGTTATAAAGGCCAATTTCTATTCTATCCTTCAACCACTGCTGAGTTGGCATCACAGTTTATCGTGCCTCAATCGACAGGTGCCTCTCAAAGTGGACAAACAGATGAAATAAACTGGTTTCAGACAATGCTAGTGCTACCTTTTCCCTATCACAATTAAATTCCCTAAAGTATTGAGCTGTTGGTAGGGTGCAAAACACCATTATAATAAAAGCTGCATTGATCTTCGTGGGTGGAACAAAAATATCTCTCTTCTTCCTCAAACAATTTCATTCACCTTTAAAACTCACTAACAACTGTCGCCCCAAACTCCTTGGCAGCAGAAAGCGATGCCCTGGTGGAACTCACTTCAGGAGTAGGGCCCTACCCAGTTTTAAACTTCAGCATTTGTTTTATTCATTTATTTGGCTGTGTCACTGTTCAAAAACAAGGGTGTAATTTTTTTTTTTAATAATGGGAAAAGTATGGGTTCCCCGTCCCACAACTCAGAAATGGATTTTATTCTGATTTTCCAAACAAATTTCCCCTTTCTGCCAAAACCAAATCATAGAAAAATTCAGACTGAAAGGGGAATGTTTTGGGCAAGTTAAGGGTGTGTGAAAACAAGGAGACATCATCATCAGCTAGTGTAAAGTGATATGGAGCTATTGACTTCAGTGGAGCTGTAAGCTGGCCCGAGAAGACAAAAAAAGGTTTGCTACTTCAACTTGCGAGCCTTGACACTAGCTCATATAACTCTGCTAGCTGAGAAATCAATGCTATGCATTGCTATATAGACACCTCATAGGTGCCCTCAAAGTATGGTTTGGAATCATTTACAGACTTAAGGTACATGTTTGGAGAATTACCCTGCATTAGCAATAATTTGCATACTTATGTTAAATGTTCACAACATAATCTACACTTTCACTTTGTCACTTAATTGCTGATTTTTTTTAAGCAGTCACTAGGAAAGTTTAAGTGTGAGAAATGCTAAATATAAATATTGGAAGAGCCAAATGAAAACCTCTCCAGAGCTTTGTATAATGGAACACAGTGGTCCCCGGCCCCCTAACCACCTCCCATCTAGCCAAGACCCTCTCCCATTTAACTCAGATACCTCTTCCCAATGTCTCTATGAAACTCAGATGCCAGGCTGAGAATCCATGGTACAACATATCAGTACATTCAACCCATTAATGGCAATATCTTCAAAAAGTGCCCAATATTTTTGGGCACATGCCCAATTTGAGATGCCTGCTGCATTGATTTTTGTGGGTGTCACAAAAATACCCCCCAAAAACATTCATTCATGCATACACTTGAGTGCCCAATTTGAGTCACAATGGATCTGATCCACTATTACTCTGCTCTGCGTATGGTCATTTACTCTAATGCGAAGCAGGTGTAACACACAAATATACTGATCTGGCAGCATTTTATACCCACTCTGCACTAGTATAAGTGCCTGCACCAACTGCAGGGCAAAAATGAATTGGGCCCATTGTGTCTTACGTTTGGCACCCAAACTGAGCGGCTACAGCTGAAAGCTGTCCTTCATCTCCTTCGCTCACACACACAGAATAACAAAAATGATCAACCTCAAGAAATTCAAAGTCTATAGTCCCTGCAAGAGTTCTGATTCCTGCAGCTCAGAGTTTCCCATTGGCATGAGGCATATCATGGTGCATCACAAATTATAACCAAAGTCCATTGCAGACACCTGCCTCACTTCGCTTGAAGTCCCATTTTGCTACATTTGTCAATGTGTCAGACTATTATTTATCAGTGTCCAGGGGGTGGGGGCAGTTGCGCTGGACAGAAAAGAGAATGTTCTCTACAGGGTTTTTTGAAGAAAAACTGCTGTATTAAAATCATTTGTTTCCTCCAAAAACACAAACAGGTAAAGAAGTCCAATTAGAAAGATAATTATGTGATATTATCCTATTGTTTTGATTAATATCCACCATTCACAGAACACACAAATAAGTACATGCATCTTTCAAATGTCTTGTCCAACCTATGCCAAACTTTAGAGAAAAATTCCTCTCTGGCTTGGATGAAGCATGCATAATTTCTAGGCAGACTAGTTCAGTTGTGGTGCAGTTGATGGGGTTCATAATAATAAGACAGTTTCACTCTCAAGCATGTAGAGACCATTGTAAAGTTACGGCTATCTAGAAGCTAGGTAAATGCTTTAATACTTCCCATTCACGTACTCTGGCAATTTAAACGGTCTGTCTATCTAACCCAGAAGGCTAAGATTGCAAGTGCAAGTGTAATACTTACTGCCAAAGCCAGCAGGAAACTTAATGAAGTGAGGATAATTCCCATACATGTTTAATCTTCAGTTCATCCCTTTCTTTTTTTTAATACAACTGCCTCTCCTCCGACTTCAAAGATCCTTAATATTCAGCACGGTCTGCCAAGCTTGGGGCAGTGCTCTGTGATACCATGGAATCTCTGACAATGCCAGGGCAGCTGCCTCCTCGAGACTAGAAGAGATCCTCGAGACGAGAGACTTCATAGTATCTTCAAGACGGTAGCAGCTGCCGTCTGTAATTTGGCATACTGTTGTTCTGCTGCTTTCCGATTCAGCTCAGGGCTGGGCTTCCGCACTCAGCTGTTACAGCTCCCTGCAAATTCACACTGCACTATCCTGGTGGCATAATCTACCAGCTAAGAGAACAATCGATGTATGACAGCACCGGTATAGGTCAGAAATTCAAGGGGAAGGGGAATGAAATTGTTTGGGGGGTTGTGGTTTTTTGCACCAATGAAAATGTGATGAAGGTTATTGTAACTACTATTATTATTATTTATTTACAGTAGCACCTGCTTTGTGGAAGATGCTTTCAAAACACTTGGGAAGGAACAATCCCTGCTTTAACGAGATTGCACTCCGCAGACAGATGGACAGACAAGTACACACAGGTTAGGGGATGGGGAATAATGCATTTCCTCCCCCAAAATTTCAAACAGTTTGATACATATAGGATTATAATTGTGACAGGGAAAAGGTCACACTCACGGTATCGGAAACTAAAGTTCCTACAGTCCATCCATCCATTGGGTGCCCATCATAATGGACTCAAGGTGCTAGACACTAGAATGCTAGAATTTGGATTTATGTAGCACTGTAAGGTTTTTCAAACAGGTTTTACAAAGCAATTATTTATTTATTTTGGATGGGGTTTTCATAGGGGCCTAACGATGTTAGGAATCCAACTCCTACTGAAATTCAATGGAATTTGTGTGGGTAACTCCTTTACACACCTTTGAAAACCCTGGCCTTGTTTATTTGCAATCAGTGGCTCCGACACTGTGCAAAGCTCTGCCCATTCACAAACCCTGCCTCAACGTGCTTACAATCTAAGAAGCCAAGCAACACAGAAAGAGTGAGTGATGCAATATTTATATGTAGGGCCCTACCAAATTCACGGTCCATTTGGGTCAATTTCACAGTCATGGGATTTTAAAAATCATAAATTTTATGATTTCAGCAATTTAAATCTGAAATTTCACAGTGCTGTAATAGTAGGGATCCTGACCCAAAAAGGAGTTGTGAGGGGGTCACAAGATTATTATGTGTGGGGGGAGGGGATTGCGGTACTGCTACCCTTACTTCTGCACTGCTGCTGGCGGCAGTGCTGCCTTCAGAGCTGGGCAGCTGGAGAGGGGTGGCTGTTGGCCAGGAGCCCAGCTCTGAAGGCAGAGCCACCAGCAGCAGCAGCGCAGAAGTAAGGATGGCCTGGTATGGTATTGCCACCCTTACTTCTGTGCTGCTGCTGGTGAGCCACCGCTCTCCAGCCACCAGCCACCGCTCTCTGGCCACCCATCTCTGAAGGCAGTGCAGAAGTAAGGGTGGCAATACCATGACCCCCCTAAAATACCTTGCAACTCCCTTTTGGGTCAGGACCCCCAATTTGAGAAATGCTGGTCTCTCCCATGAAATCTGTATAGTATAGGGTGAAAGCACACAAAAGACCAGATTTCACAGTCCGTGATGCATTTTTCATGGCCGTGAATTTGGTAGGGCCCTATTTATACATATTATACAGCATGTGTTAAGTCTATATCTGCTATGCCCAACTGCCCCTTAGCACAGCCATTTCCAAATTCTAGTAGGCATCCCAGCGGAGGGTGCTGAAGACGGGGTCTGAAGGAGCAGGAGGTAGTAGAAGCAGCAGATGAGCGAGCCGTCATGGCTGGCAGAGTGGAGCAGGCCAGGGTGATGTGTTAGGAGACATAAGCAAGGAGGGATAGAGCTGTGGAGGGCTGTGAAGGCAAAGGCAAGAAGTTGGAATTTGAGGCAATGATACAAGAAAGTGCCAGTGGAGAGATTCTAAGACAGGGTAGGGGTGGCGTGTGAACTGGCCAGAGTGATGGGATAGGAAGGGGATCTTAGATGGTGGTGCAAATGAACTAGTGGTGGGGTGGGTGCGGGGCAGGCCAGAGGGGAGAAGGGCTGGATATGATGAGGAGGTTGAGGAAGAGGTTGGGCACGTGTTTTAACTGTATGGCTAGGAGGAAAAGCTCAGATGCTGGGACTATTATGGAAGAAGCAGCAGTAAGCTCTAAAGGTAGCTTGGATGCATGGGTCAAGCAAGGCATCAAAGATGGCTCTCAGGCTATAGGTCTGAGTGATGGCAGAGTTGTTTGTAGCGGCAGGAACTGTGCGGGAGAGAAGAGGGCTTGGGATAATTCAGTTCAGGCCATGTTGCTAGCAAGTGATCTGACAAATGTCAAAGACAGGCTGGGCAGCAGGATTGCACGGAGGGTGGAGAAGTAGATTTGCAGGGTTTCAGTACAAGGATGGTAGCTGAAGCTGCAAGCAGATGAGATCACCCAAGGAATGGAAAGAAAGAAAGAAGAGGGGGCCAAGAACAGAGCCTGGTGGGATAAATCAATGAGCAAATGGATTAAATCAAAGCTGCATGACCTTTCGGACATCATGGACCATGCTGGCTACTTGCCAGCAGCCGTAGGGCTGCAACACGGTTACAGACAGATTAAGTTCATCAGTCTACCTTTCCCCTCCCCAGAGAGTAAATGAACCGTGTACAATAGAAAGGAACACAAGGAGCCAGCTCCTCAGCTCGTTGACTTCAATGGCACGGCACTCCAGGAGTCCCTGGCTTCTCTCGCTCCTTGGATTCTAGAGATGGGCAGAACAGATCTAATTCTTGGATGAAGGATGAGATCCCTATGAGGGTAGCCCTGGCAGAGGGAGGGAGGCAAGGGGGTGCAGTGGACTAATGCACTGGCTTCTGATCACTGGTGGCCCTTGTTCAAATCCTGACAAGGGAAGAGAGGTAACAGGACGTTAGCTATTGGGGGATTTATAGGTGGGCTGAGGTACTGAGACAAGCTGACTTGTGTGCGGTACCTTAGTAGAACAGAATGTAGGATGAGCGCAAGTGTTGATAGGGGCATGATGAATCTGGACCCACGTACCTACTTCTAAAAACAAGCATAGTACAGGCAAGCCAGGCGGGTCAGCAAACAGCACTGCCCCCATCAGGGAAACACATCTTTGGTCACATAGAGTTCCAAGCCAGGAGGCACCCCCAGCTCGTCTGGTCTGACCTCCTGTGTTTCATAGGCCACCCAGCCAACCACCGGAAGAAGATCAAAGGATTAGAATCCTCAGGAGACTAAACTATGGTGAGTCACGGCCAGAGAACAGGAGGGACTGAGGTGCACCAGGGCCCGAGGCCCTCTGGTAGTCAGGAAGAAATGAACCCCACCTAATGTGACACCCTTTGGCCAGCTCTGTAATCAGCGGTGATGGGCACAGCCCTGCCTGACTGGAGAAGGGGTTGTTATGATGCCAGACGGACAGAAAGAGGAAGAGAACAATGGGAAGGAAGGGAAGCCTTGAGTGCCCTGGGTGCAGCTCACAGTCCAGTGCTATGGGTTCACCTCACCAGGGCTCAGCCAGGAGAGCTAGTAGCTACACTGCTTGACCCTGCGGATGCTGCGCGGGGAGACTGCGGAGGAAGGAACACTTGACATGCAAGCAATAGTGAGGGAGAAGTTAATAATATGCAAACTAGACTCGGGCAGACCTGGTGCTGTCAGCCCTGAGGCGTTCTGCAGGCAGGAGAGGGAAAGGTTACTCTTCGCAGTTCTAGTTCTTCCACAGCCCGCAGACAGCCCCAGACCCCAGTGTCTCCTTTAGCCTTAACCAGAGAGTTTAGAGAAACCCTTTTTAAAAAGAAAACACTGGCATCCTGGCCCTGTGTACTCTGTGCGCGGCAGCATCTATTGGTGTGTCTCTTTGGGTATGTGGCGGTGTGTGCGTTTCAGCAGGTATCAGCCAATGCCTGTACGTAACTGTGTGTGTCTGGAAGTGCAGGTGTGTCTGTGTTTGCAAGTGTGCCACTGTGTTGCAGAACAACAAAGGGCTACTGAGATGAGCATTTGGAGCAAAAGGTGTAGCTGAAGATAGAATCCGTGCAAAATACTAATCCTACTAGATCTATTCTAGCTGAGTGGAGTCTATGCTATGGAATAGAAAATTGTATTCTGCACAGGTTCTATTGAATGCAAAAACATGTAATTCCAACATTAAATCTGAGAAAAACACACACAGAGACAGACAGAACATTTTTTAAAAATCAAGATTTTCAACAATACATCAGCAGTCCCATGGCCTCCTTCTACAGCCTGTTTATTTTATTGTATGTATGTAGCAACATAAATGACAATATAATACGGTTAGCTTTCAGTAGGGGGGGGGAAACACAAGTATAGGCCTGCTTAAGTGTTTTGCTGTATCGGGGCTATAAAGTGCCACTTGTGTGAAATGCAGACAAGTAAAGGTTCAATATTTCAGAAGAGAGTACATCTGTGTATACGACAGCATTATATTCTATCCCATTCTATACAGAAACTAACATTGTGATGTTTTTAACCAGCACCAAGCTGCTCACAAGAAAGGTCTTTCTCCTGAACGCCTATAGCTTGTAAGGCACCCAGGAACATGGATATGTCATTATTCCATTTTGGTATGTACTGCTTTGCCTTGTCTCTACTGAATTTTATCTGCTATCATGATGCACTATTTCCTAGCATGGTTCGGTGCTTTGGAGTCCCTGCATCTTCTCCAGTTTTGACTAACCTAACTGATGTTGGGTCATCAGTGAGGATACGATTCTGTCATGGAGGTCACAGGTCCGCGAGTTCAGGCTTCAGCCCTGGGCAGCAGGGCTTAGGGAGGAAGCACCACCTCCACCCCTTGACTCACCTCAATGGGCCACCCAGCCCATGGGTCAGTGTCAACGGCGCCGCGTTACACTGGAATACTTTATTGTTAAATTGTTACACATTTGTTTGCTGCTGTGACCATATCCTGATTTTTGTACATTTTTACCATGACTGTTCTGTGAATTTTGCCTAGTTTTACCGTGACAAAATCATCTCCATAGTCATCAGCAAGTTTCGCTACCTTATTGCTCATCCTTTTGTCCACATCATTGACAAGTATCTTAAACACCACTGGTCCTAGTGCAGAACCTTAGGCACCCCCAGGGTTGTTCTTCAGCATTTACCGCCGCTTTCCATGCTGAGCATTGACCCTGTTCTCTGTCTGGTAAGTGCCAGTCCAGGCTTGTACAGAGGAAGCCTTCGTAGCAGACCAGCAAGCTCTACTTCTTTGGCAACTTGGCCTCCAACTCTTTCCCTCTCCCCCCTATTTCAATGGCCCTTTCTTACTAGGAGGGGCTAGGCTGGGGGAAATGGGTAGAAGGAGACAGAGAGAGTTGCTGGCCAAGTTGCCAAAGAAATGGAGGTTGAAGGTGGGGCTGGTTGAAAAATCTTCCAGCTAAACTTTATTTGCACAGAAATTTGGGTTTTTCAACTGAAACTATTTTGGGGGGGCTGAAAAGCACCTGCTCTCTGAAAAATTTCCATTTTTCATCAAACCTGAACATCCAATTCTCAGCCAAAAAGCAAAAAATGTGGGTGTTCACTTGCTGAAAACAGAAACAAAAATTAGTGTGGGGGGGAGGGAGGTTCAACAAAAAAATCAACATTTTCCGTGGGAAAACTACTAACCAACCTATTTTCCAACCAGCTCTACTTTCAGGTCTGCTCTAGAGGCAGGCGCTCCCTCTGCCAAAGCTGCTATGGTTTGTCAGAACGCAGCCTGCGTCTGACATGCTATAGGAAATACATCAGACTGCCACTGATTTAGGGACCATACAATTCCACCTACTGATTTCTGCACAGAACCCATCTAATGGGCACGGGGGCAGTTAGCTACAGTGCCGATGCACTTCCTGCTGCACCACCGGAAGGCTTCTAGCCTCATATTTCTCCTGTACAAATAACACCACAAATGCTTCTGTGGGTGAGAGAATTTAACCTTGCTAAGGTCCAAGTTAATTTTGTACATCTGCCTGTGACTCGGAGAACTGGGTGTGTGCTATGTGAGTGGCTCTGTGTTAGAACTGGAAACAAGTCTGCTGTGAAACTGGGAAGCATGTGAGGGCACTTGGCTACTGCAAAGTCTAGGTGGTGAAGAGTACAAGTCGAGGTTGGATTTTAACAGGACTTGAACGGGGTTACCTTGCTTTGGAGAGGTTGCACGAGAACTGTGCCAATTTTTAGTAGTCAAATTGATTTTTAGTGCTTGCATGAGATCTGGGCAACATTAACTTTAAGTTAATGAAGCTTTAGTGGGGAATTACATTATTGACCAGCCTTGAGCAAAGAGGCTGATCTAGCCAAGCCTTTCTTTTGCTCAGAGTCTGGAAAGAAGGAGAGAGAGCAGAAAACAAAACAACTCTGAGCTCCTTAAAAAGGCGGAAGGACCAAAGTAGTAAGTGGATTACTTTATTGATTTTTAGTGGATCTAGGTTAGCATCTGTCTGCTTAGTTACACACATTCTCTCTCCCACACACACACACACACGAAAGCCAGGAGAAATGCATCTCAAGATATTATTATATACTAAGGCCAATATTTTCAGTCTTTAGTGCTCAAAGCCGCCTGTCAGTTCATATTTAGGTACCAGTTAGTTCAATGGAAGCTGCAGATTATCAGCACCACGAAATAATCGGGCCACTTATTTAGGTGCTTGAGCAAGTTTGAACAGACTGGCCTACATCAGTCAGTGGAGGTTTTGAGAACAGCAGCATGGGTGATCTAATCTAAGTTGGCCTGACCTGCATTAAATACCCCGCTAACACTGCCCCCCCCGCCCCCCACAGCTGCCTTCCCCTGCTTTTCCTTGCCCCCTATGACAAAGGGGTGTTAACGGGCCATTTCACCTTGGATGGTCCATTGAGATATGAGTTAACTAATTATGCTAAACAATCTGTTCCACCTGCTATTTAGCTGTGACACTGAGTACATTTCCCAGGCCCAAGGAAGAGCTTTGTATAAGCTGGGAAGCTTGCCTCTCTCCCCAATAGAAGTTGGTCCAATAAAAGATCTTACCTCCCCCACCTGGTCTCTCTGCATTAAATAACAAATACTCCAGTATTCTGCAGAGATAGCCCCAAATGCCGTAGTGACACTTCTCGAAGAAACAGCACAAAGAGCTATTGCTGCAGAATAGTGTCACTTTTGTTCGTTTGTTTGTTTTTTTAGTAAAGATGAAGATTCAGGCTCCATCATCAACATCCAGGAAAAGCAAAACCAAAACACTGATCCCAACCTGCAGCCAGTGAAGCTTGCTGTTCCAGTCTTGCAGCCACAAGAGTTCACTGACTTCAGAGCAGCAATGCTGATTAGCATCAGCTGAGGATCTGTAAGAAATCTGGCTCTGAAGTTTGCAGCTCGGGCCCATGTCTAGCTCCGATCCAGGGGATGCTCAAGGCCTCATAATTTTGAGGCAGATATAGCGTGTCTGATTCTCCACTCAACTCTACCAGTTGTAAGTCAGTGTAATTGAGCAGAACATTAGACCCAATGAGTTCCACGAAGTTATTCAAACAAGACCTTTAAAGACCTTGGAACAAGACCTTTAAAAACAGAGACAAACATCCTATCCCACCGCCTTGAAAGCTAGGGATTCGGATAAAGTGTCATCCGTATGCCATCCAACCTGGGTTTGGTTTCCCAAAACCAGAATCTAATTGAGGAGTTTCTGAAGAATTCAAAAAAAAAAAAGATCTGACCTCCCCATCCCATCTCTTCTTAAAGAGAGTGGTCCTGTGTGAGTTCATGGAGCTTTTCTAGTGCCTTTGGTGAGAAATATCACATCCCATCAGTGGCTCTACCAGATTCCTCATAAATGCAAATACCCTTCCAGGCAGCTGGCCAATTACAAGAGCCTTTGGGAGGAAATGTGGCGTGGAACATATTGCTTATTTTTATAAGTGGGCTCTATCTTAGACAGTTATAGCACCCCCAACCCTCGTCATAGCCCCTCACAATCTTTAACGGGTTTATCCTCGCAACACCCCTGTGAGGGAGGGCAGTGCTCTGATCCCCAATGTACAAATGGGGAACTGAGGCACACAGCAAGTAAGTGACATGCCCAAGGTCACAAAGGAAATGAACCCGTCACCCAAGTCCCAGGCAGTGAGCTAACCACTGGACCATCCTTCCCCTCACTCAACCTTCTCTCTTTGTTCTGTTGCTTTCCCATTCAGAGCTCACCCTGCTGCACCCTTGGGAGTGGGGAGGGGAAATTATAAAAGCCAAAGCTGTAATTACTGCCCCCAGGAAGATGGGGGAGGAAAGGAAGCCAGCATGCTACCCGCTCCTCGACTCCTCAACCCAGGCTTGCCCTTTACCTCACCACTGCCTCATTGAGAGAGATAACTGTTGACATCAAGCTAATGAAATTAGCCCCCCCCCCCAGCTAATGCAATTACCAACCACAACATGTTCAAACAACAGCCTCACGAATACACCTGTAAACAAAGCCGCCCCCTTCCTCCCAGTACCCTCACCCCACCTCCCTGTCCACCTCAACCGCAAGCCCACACTGGGCCTGGTAATCCTGCGACATAAAGCTCCTCCTAAGTACGCAGAGCCAAGGACCCACTAGAAGCACTGAACTAAAAACAAGGCCCAGGAGAGACCCTGGGTAGTTCCTACCTTGCAGAACGCACCAGCCCGCGCAGGCAGAAGCGGACACTGAGGGGAGATAATTCCAAGTCCATTTAAACATCACGGGACCTTCAATTCCTCCCTTCATAATGAGGCCCTGGACACTAATCAGCAGTGTCACTGAATCCTCTTATGTCTGCCTAAGTATTTCCAGCAGCTTTACCCATTGTGTGTCCAGCTGCCAGGGAATTACCTACTCAATCAGACACAGTTGGCGGTAGGAGGTTATTTTGACACACACTCAGCTAAGGGACACCCTAGCTGGTTTTTTTTACATCTCCATCTGAAGCCTCAGGGATGTGCCACAGCTAGAGATGGGACACAGGGCAGGGAGGGCCGGGGCTCTGAGGTGGCACCAAGCGTCCTTTCTCTTGGGTGCTTGGCTAGCTGATTCTTGCTCACGTGCTCAGGGTCTAACTGGTAGCTACGTGTGGGGTGGGGAAAGGGATTTTCCCCCAGGTCAGATTGGCAGTGACCTTGGGGGGGGAGGGTCGCTTTCCTCTGTAGTGTGTGGGTTGCTCTGGTATCATGCACTTAGGGCTTGTCTACACTTAAAATGCTACAGCAGCACAGCTGCTGTAGCCTATGGATGAAGATGCTACCTATGCCAATGGGAGGGGTTCTCGGGCCAGCGTAAATAATCTACCTCCTGGGAGAAGGTAGCTAGGTCGACAGGAGAATTCTCCTAGCGCGGTCTACACTGGGGGTTAGGTCGGCTTAACTGTGTTGCTTGGCAGTGTGGATTTTTCACACTCCTGAGCGATGTTGTTATACCAGCCTAGTTTCCTTGTGTAGGCCAGCCCTCAGTCATTCGTCTGTCATTGCGGGATGCCTCGGGCACTGGCACACCTCAGTCCTGCCTGTTCTCTGCCTGGGGCATGTAGTAGTCTAGTTTCCATGGGGCTGGAATACTTTAGTCTCTTTTAGGTAGGGTTACCATATCTATTAAATAAAAAAAGAGGACCCTCCACGGGCCCTGGCCCCGCCCATTTCCCCA